>NC_092045.1:33055343-33355343 GCF_003086295.3 Arachis hypogaea | reverse complement strand
TTTCACGTTAAACCATCTCCTATGTCCCAAATCATTGTAATAAAAAACAACTTTGTAAACTTTATCACCAATCATTCTTTCACCAAAGAAACATTAAACTGGAAAATGACCACTTCGGTTACACAATCCACAAAATCTTGGAGTTGTTGTTTTGTTAAAGTAGGTGGGATCTTGAAACCTTGTGTCATTAGATGAAGAAGGTTTATCTTTGAAAGAGGGTTTCTCATCAGATTTATAAAATCCCAATCCAGCTTTATCAAAAAGTGGTTTTTGACTAGCCAATATTTGATTTAGATATTCAGAACTGAGAGTAAATTTGGCTAAGTCATTTTCAAGATTTTTAACCTTTACCCGCAACTCTTCATTTTTCTTAAAACAGTTTACATACGCCACTACCGAGTGATCACTTTCACAGCTTCTAAGTTGGGCTTTCAATTGCTTATTTTCTACCACAAGATCACAAGCAGTTTCGGCCTCCCTTAGTTTTTCTTTGAGAAAATCATTTTCAGCTTTAAGAATGAAAATTTGTTGTTCAAGATCTTGATTATCAGTCAGAAAACATCTTATTTTTTCAGAGAGGTGATCTATCATGAGATGAAGGTCTTCGGTGTCAGGGTTTTGAAAAAATACCTGATCTACATGATCTGCCATGAGACAAGGCTGTGACTTAGTCTCAGATTCTTCATCACTGTCCGAGTCATTTTCTAAGTCTTCCCATGATGCCATCAGACCTTTCTTCTTTCCTCATTTTCTCTTCTCCTCTCTTTTTAACTTGGGACAATCGGATTTGTAATGCCCTATTTCCTTGCAGTTGAAACAAGTTACTTTGCTAAGGTCTTTCTTCATTTTCCTTGAGCTACTGCCTTTGCCTTTGAACTTCATCATTTTCCTGAATTTTTTGACAAACAACACAAATTCATTTTCAGATGAGTTATCACTAGATTCATCATCCAGAGGGTTAGTAACAGAAGAAAATGCAATTCCTTTCTTTTTTGACTCTTTTTTCAAATAAGTGTTTTCAAAAGCAAGAAGATTTCTTCTTAAATCATCAAGTGTCATGGAATCAAGATTTTGTTTCCCACTCTTTAGTGAGACATCTCAGCATTCTTCTCACAAGCACAGAATTAGAATGTGTTACTCCCATAGCATCCAAGCCAACAGTAATGGTATTGAACCGTTCGAACAGTTCATCAATAGATTCTCCTTCCTTCATTGTAAACAGTTCATATTCCCTGTTTAACATGTCTATCCGAGTCTTCTTAACAATGGTGGTTCCTTCATGAGTGATTTGTAATTTATCCCAGATTTCCTTTGCCGTTGTTCATCGTGATACCCGTCGGAACTCCTCGAAGCTGATAGCACAGTTGAGTAGATTTATGGCTTGGCGTTTAGTTCCACTTTCTTCCTATCTTCCTCAGTCCAGCTTGCTTCCGGTTTAAGAGTGACTACTCCTTCAGCACTTGTGTTAGTAGGGAACTGTGGTCCTTCTAGGATGATCTTCCAAAGCCTGTAGTCTACTGCTTGCACAAAGATCTTCATTCTCTCCTTCCAATAGGTATAATTTTTCCCATTGAAAAGAGGCAGTCTGTTGCTTGACTGGCTTTCTGTAAGATTGTAGGACACCAGATTTGAGCCACTGCTTTCTGCCATGAGGATCTTTTCTCCAAGCTGCAAAGCTTGATCTCTTTGAGACCAAGCTCTGATACCAATTGATGGTTTCAGTGGCTAAGAGAAGGGGGGGTTAAATCTTAGCCCCCTTTTTGCTTGCTAACACTTGCTGAATTTAGAGGAGACTTTTCTGTTTTTATCTCGTCCCTAGCCACGAGACTTTTTCATTTTGTGTCGTCACTTGGCACGAGACATTTTTTATTTTTAGCTCCTGTGTAGTAGAAACAGAAATGGAGTAGGAGAGAGAAAAGATTACACCCAGATATATCCTGGTTCGGCTGCTAAGTGCAGTGCAGCCTACATCCAGTCTCCATCACAAACATGATGAAATTTCACTATAATCATCCAGATTACAAATTGTAAAGTGCTAACCCAACTTACAAGGGGATTCCCACAGAATCATGAAACACAACATAGACGTACAAAGGAACTATAAGACATCTATGGCTTTTTCTTTTAATTTTGCACTCTCTGCCTTTTTCCACTCTATGACTTTTTCATACAAACCTCACTGTTTGCCTTTTTCCATGAGACTCAAGACATGACAAAATTAAACAGAAAAATACTAAACTGAATACATTGAAGGAGAAGAAAATCTGTAAGCTTAGGTAGCTGATGAGCGGATAAATTATACGCTTTTTGGCATTGTTTTTAGGTAGTTTTTAGTAAGTTCAAGCTACTTTTAGGGATGTTTTCATTAGTTTTTATGTTAAATTCACATTTCTGGACTTTACTATGAGTTTGTGTGTTTTTCTGTGATTTCAGGTAATTTCTGGCTGAAATTGAGGGACTTGAGCAAAACTCTGAAAAAGGCTGACAAAAGGACTGTTGATGTTGTTGGAATCTGACCTCTCTGCACTCGAAATGGATTTTCTGGAGCTACAGAACTCTAAATGGCGCGCTCTCAACGGCGTTGGAAAGTAGACATCCAGAGCTTTCCTGAAATATATAATAATCCATACTTTATTCGGAAATTGATGACGTAACTTGGCGTTGAACGCCAAGTACATGTTGCTGTCTGGAGTTAAACGCCAGAAACACGTCATGATCCGGAGTTGAACGCCCAAAACACGTTATAACTTGGCGTTCAACTCCAAGAAAAGCCTCAGCTCGTGGATAGATCAAGCTCATCCCAAATATACACCAAGTGGGCCCCGGAAGTGGATTTATGCATCAATTACTTACTCATGTAAACCCTAGTAGCTAGTTTAGTATAAATAAGACTTTTTACTAGTGTATTAGTAGTCTTTTGACCACGTTTCATCTTTGGTCTCAGTTTTGTTTTATTCTTCATCTTAAGAGGCTAGTGATCACGTTTTAGGGGGCTGGCCATTCGGCCATGCCTGAACCTTTCACTTATGTATTTTCAACGGTGGAGTTTCTGCACACCATAGATTAAGGGTGTGGAGCTCTGCTGTACCTCAAGTTTCAATACAATTACTATTACTTTCTATTCAATTCTCTTTTATTCTTATTCCAAGATATACGTTGCACAACACTTTGATGAATGTGATGATCTGTGACACTCATCATCATTCTCAACTATGAACGCGCGTGATTGACAACCACTTCCGTTCTACTCTAGGCCGGGCGCATATCTCTTAGATTCCCCAACAGAATCTTCGTGGTATAAGCTAGATAGATGGAGGCATTCATGGGGATCCAGAAAGTCTAACCTTGTCTGTGGTATTCCGAGTAGGATCCCGGGAATCCGGAAAGTCTAACCTTGTCTGTGGTATTCCGAGTAGGATTCCGGTATTGAATGACTGTGACGAGCTTCAAACTCCTGAAGGCTAGGCGTGATGACAAACGCAAAAGAATCAATGGATTCTATTCCAACCTGATTGAGAACCGACAGATGATTAGCCGTGCTGTGACAGAGCATTTGGACCATTTTCACTGAGAGGATGGGATGTAGCTATCAACAAGGGTGATGCCTCCAGACGATTAGCCGTGCAGTGACAGCGCATAGGACCATTTCCCCGAAAGAATTAAAAGTAGCCTTTGATGATGGTGATGCCCTACATACAGCTTGCCATGGAAAGGAGTAAGAAGGATTGGATGAGAGCAATAAGAAAGTAGAGATTCGAAAGGATTCTAGCATCTCCACACGCCTATCTGAAATTCCCACTATTGATTTACATAAGTATTTCTATCCCTTTTTATTTTATTTATCTTTATTTTCTATTTAATCCATTAATCAAATTTAAACCAATAATCCAATTATACTTGAATCCGCCTAACTGAGATTTACAAGGTGACCATAGCTTGCTTCATACCAACAATCTCTGTGGGATCGACCCTTACTCACGTAAGGTATTACTTGGACGACCCAGTACACTTGCTGGTTAAGATGAACGGAGTTGTGTCCACACATAATCAATCGCCATTAAATAAATCTCATGCAAATACAAAGAGGGTCACAATTTCGTCCACCAAGTTTTTGGCGCCGTTGCCGGGGATTGTTCGAGTTTGGACAACTGACGGTTCATCTTGTTGCTCAGATTAGGTAATTTTCTTTTCAAAAATCTTTTTCAAAATTTTTCTTTTCTTTTTCGTTTTTTTCCAAAAATATTTTCGAAAAAAATTAATAAAAATCCAAAAAAATTAGAAAATCATAAAAATAAAAAATATTTTGTGTTTCTTGTTTGAATCTTGAGTCAACTTTTAAGTTTGGTGTCAATTGCATGCTTTAAAAATTTTTCTTGCATTTTTTGAAAAATACATGCATTCATAGTGTTCTTCATGATCTTCAAGTTGTTCTTGACAAGTCTTCTTGTTTGATCTTGATGATTTCTTGTTTTTCGTTGTTTGTTGTTTTTCATGTACATTTTTTGTTTATTAGAGTCCATGCATTAAAGATTTCTAAGTTTGGTGTCGTGCATGTTTTGTTTGCATCAAAAAAATTTTCAACAATATGTTCTTGATGTTCATCATGATCTTCAAAGTGTTCTTGGTGTTCATCTTAACATTCATAGTGTTCTTGCATGCATCATGTGTTTTGATCCAAAATTTTCATGTTTTGGGTCATGTTTGTGTTTTTCTCTCTCATAATTAAAATATTCAAAAAAATCAAAAAATATCTTTTCCTTATTTCCCTCCAAATTTTTGAAATTTTGGGTTGACTTGGTCAAAAATTTTTCAAAATTAGTTGTTTCTTACAAGTCAAGTCAAATTTTCAATTTTAAAAATCTTATCTTTTCAAAATCTTTTTCAAAAATTATATCTTTTTCATTTTTTTCCATTTTTCGAAAATTTCAAAAATCCTTTTTAAAATATTTTTCAAAATCTTTTTCTTATCTTTATATCATATTTTCAAAAATTAGCTATCAATTAATGTGATTGATTCAAAAATTTGAAGTTTGTTACTTTCTTGTTAAGAAAGGTTCAATCTTTAAGTTCTAGAATCTTATCTTGTAGTTTCTTGTTAGTGAAGTAAGTAATTTCAAATTTTTGAATTAATTCTTTTTATCTTTTATCTTATCTTTTTCAAAAATTTTATCTTTTTCAAAATTTGATTTCAAAATATCTTATCTAACTTCTTATCTTCTTATCTTTTTCAAATTTGATTTTAATATCTTTTTCAATCAACTAACTAACTTTTTGTTTGTTTCCTATCTTTTTCAAAACCAACTAACTACCTATCCCTCTCTAATTTTCGAAAATACTTATCTCTTTTTCAAAAATTCTTTTTAATTGTTTCAAATTTTAATTTTAATTTTAATTCATCTCTAATTTTCGAAATTACTAACACCTTTTTAAAATTATTTTCGAAATTCTCCATCTCTTTTCTTATTCTATTTAATTATTTATTTACTAACACTTCTCTTCACCTCTTTTCATCTAAAAATCCGAACCCATTCTTCTTCACTCTTATCCCATTTCTTCTTCTACTAACATAAAGGAATCTCTATACTGTGACATAGATGATTCCTCTTCTTTTCTTGTTTTTTTCTCTTTCATATGAGCAGGAACAGGGAAAAAGGCACTCTTGTTGAAATTGATCCTGAACCTGAAAGGACTCTGAAAAGGAAACTAAGAGAAACTAAATTACAACAATCCAGAAATAACCTTTCAGAAATTTTCGAACAAGAGAAGGAGATGGCAGCCGAAAATAATAATAATGCAAGGAGAATGCTTGGTGAATTCACGAAGCCAACGTCCAAATTTGATGGAAGAAGCATCTCCATTCCTGCCATTGGAGCCAATAACTTTGAGCTGAAACCTCAGCTAGTTGCCTTAATGCAACAAAACGGCAAGTTTTATGGACTTCCATCTGAAGATCCTTATCAGTTTTAACTGAGTTCTTGCAGATCTGTGAGACTGTAAAGATGAATGGAGTCGATCCTGAAGTCTACAGACTCATGCTTTTCCCTTTTGCTATAAGAGACAGAGCTAGAATATGGTTGGATTCACAACCCAAGGATAGCCTGGACTCCTGGGATAAGCTGGTCACTGCCTTCTTAGATAAATTCTTTCCTCCTCAAAAGCTGAGCAAGTTTAGAGTGGATGTTCAGACCTTCAAACAAAAAGATGGTGAATCCCTCTATGAAGCTTGGGAAAGATACAAGCAGCTGACCAAAAGGTGCCCATCTGACATGTTTTTAGAATGGACCATATTAGATATATTCTATTATGGTCTATCTGAATTTTCGAAAATGTCATTGGACCATTCTGCAGGTGGATCTATTCACCTAAAGAAAATGCCTGAAGAGGCTCAAGAACTCATTGACATGGTTGCAAACAACCAATTCATGTACACTTCTGAGAGGAATTCCGTGAATAATGGGATACCTCAGAAGAAAGGAGTTCTTGAAATTGATGCTCTGAATGCCATATTGGCTCAGAACAAAGTGTTGACTCAACAGGTCAACATGATCTCTCAAAATCTGAATGGATGGCAACATGCATCCAACAGTACTAAAGAGGCAGCTTCTGAAGAAGCTTATGATCCTGAGAACCCTGCCATGGCAGAGGTTAATTACATGAGTGAACCTTATGGAAACATCTATAACTCATCATGGAGAAATCATCCAAATTTCTCATGGAAGGATCACCAAAAGCCTCAACAAGGCTTTAACAATGGTGGACGCAACAGGCTAAGCAATAGCAAGCCTTTTCCATTATCTTCTCAGCAACAGACAGAGAATTCTGAACAAAACACTTCTAATTTAGCCAATCTAGTCTCTGATCTGTCAAAAGCCACTTTCAGTTTCATGAGTGAAACAAGATCCTCCATCAGAAATCTGGAGGCACAAGTGGTCCAGCTGAGTAAAAAAGTCATTGAAACTCCTCCCAGTATTCTCCCAAGCAATGCAGAAGAGAATCCGAAAGGAGAGTGCAAGGCCATTGATGTGATCAATATGGCTGAATGCACAAGGGAGGAGGAGGACGAAAATCCTAGTGAAGAAGACATCCTAGGACGTCCCTCAAGCAAGAAGGAATTTCCTATTAAGGATCCAAAGGAATCTGGGGCTCATATAGAGACCATAGAGATTCCATTAAATCTCCTTCTGCCATTCATGAGCTCTGAAGACTATTCTTCCTCTGAAGAGGATGAAGATGTGACTGGAGAGCAAGTTGCTCAATATTTAGGAGCTATCATGAAGCTGAATGCCAAGTTGTTTGGTAATGAGACTTGGGAAAGTGAACCTCCCTTGCTCATTAATGAGCTAGATACCTGGATTCAGCAAACTCTACCTCAAAAGAAACAAGATCCTGGCAAGTTTATAATACCTTGTACCATAGGCACCATGACCATTGAAAAAGCTCTATGTGATCTAGGGTCAGGGATAAATCTTATGCCACTCTCTGTAATGGAGAAGCTGGGGATCATTGAGGTACAACCTGCCTTGTTCTCATTACAATTGGCAGACAAGTCATTGAGAAAAGCTTATGGAATAGTGGAGGACGTGTTAGTAAAGGTTGAAGGTCTTTACATCCCTGCTGATTTCATAATCTTAGACACTAGGAAGGAAGAGGATGAATGCATCATCCTTGGAAGACCTTTCCTACCTACAGCAGAAGCTGTGATAGATGTCAACAGAGGTGAAATAATCCTTCAACTGAATGGGAACTACCTTGTGTTTAAGGCACATGGCCATCCCTCTGTGACAAAAGAGAGTAAGCATGAAGAGCTTCTCTCAGTTCAGAGTCAAGAAGAGCCCCCACAGTCAAACTCTAAGTTTAGTGTTGGGAGGCCATAACCAAACTCTAAGTTTGGTGTTAAGACCCCATATCCAAACTCTAAGTTTGGTGTTGGGACTATACAACATTGACCTAATCACCTTTGTGGCACCATGAGAGCCACTGTCAAGCTATTGACATTAAAGAAGCGCTTGTTGGGAGGCAACCCAATTTTATTTATCTAATTTTTATTTTATTTTATTCTATTGTTATTTTGTGGAGTCACGAAAAAAATATAAAAATTAAAAACAGAATAAAAAAACAGCAGAAGAAAAATCACACCCTGGAGGAAGCACAGACTGGCGTTCAACGCCAGTAAGGAGCATCTGGCTAGCATTCAACGCCAGAACAGAGCATGAAACTGGCGCTGAACGCCAGTAACAAGTATGAAACTGGCGTTCAACGCCAGAAACATGCTTTACATGGGCGTTGAACGCCCAGAACGTGCACCACTCGGTGTTTAAACGCCAGAATGGTGTGCAATGGCATTTTACATGCCTATTTGGTGCATGGATGGAATTCCTTGATACCTCTGGATCTGTGGACCCCACAGGATCACCTCAGGATCTGTGGACCCCACAGGATCCCACCTAACATATTCCCACCTTACCTCCTAACCTTATTTTACTCTTCCCCATGTCACACTTCCCAAAAACCCTTCACCAATCACCTCAATCTCTCTCCCCAATCACCTATTTACCACTCACATCCATCCACTCTTCCCCATAAACCCCACCTACCTTCAAAATTGAAAAACATTTCCCCCACAATCCCACCCTAAAAGGCCGAACCTACTCTCTTCCCTCTCCCTATATAAACCCCTCCATTCCGCTCCATTTTCACACAATACTATCCCCTCTACTATACCTTGGCCGAATCCATCTCCCATCACTCTCCTCCATTTTTTTCTTTTTCTTCTTCTCTTCTTTCTTCTCTTGCTCGAGGGCGAGCAATATTTTAAGTTTGGTGTGGTAAAAGCATAAGCTTTTTGTTTTTCCATTACCATCAATGGCACCTAAGGCCGGAGAATCCTCTAGAAAAGGAAAAGGGAAGACAAAAGCTTCCACCTCCGAGTCTGGGAGATGGAAAGATTCATCTCCAAAAGCCATCAAGACCACTTCTATGATGTTGTGGCAAAGAAAAAGGTGATCCCTGAGGTCCCTTTCAAGCTCAAGAAAAATGAGTATCCGGAGATCCGACATGAGATCCGAAGAAGAGGTTGGGAAGTCCTAACCAACCCCATGCAACAAGTCAGAATCTTAATGGTTCAAGAGTTCTATGCCAATGCATGGATCACTAGGAACCATGATCAAAGTATGAACCCGAGTCCAAAGAATTATCTCACAATGGTTCGGGGGAAATACTTAGATTTTAGTCCGAAAAATGTGAGGTTGGCGTTTCACTTGCCCATGATGCAAGGAGATGAACGCCCCTACACTAGAAGGGTCAACTTTAATCAAAGGTTGGACCAAGTCCTAATGGACATATGTGTGGAAGGAGCTCAATGGAAGAGAGACTCCAAAGGCAAGCCAGTTCAACTAAGAAGACTGGACCTCAAGCCTGTGGCTAGAGGATAGTTGGAGTTCATTCAACGCTCCATCATTCCCACTAGCAACCGATCTGAAGTTACTGTGGATCGGGCCATCATGGTTCATAGCATCATGATTGGAGAGGAAGTAGAAGTTCATGAGGTCATCTCCAACGAAATCTACAAAATAGCCGACAAGCCCTCCACCATGGCAAGACTAGCTTTTCCTCACCTTATTTGCCATCTATATTACTCAGCTGGAGTTATCATAGAATGAGACATCCTCATTGAAGAGGATAAGCCCATCACCAAGAAGAGGGAGGAGCAAGCAAGAGAGACCCTTCACGGTTCTCAAGAGATGCATGAGGAAGCTCATCATCAAGAAATCCCTGAGATGCCTCAAAGGATGCAGTTTCCTCCCAACAACTATTGGGAACAACTCAACACTTTCTTAGAAGGTTTGAGCCACAATGTGGAACAATTAAGGGTGGAACATCATGAGCACTCCATCATTCTCCATGAAATAAGAGAAGATCAAAGAGCAATGAGGGAGGAGCAACAAAGGCAAGGAAGGGACATAGAAGATCTTAAGGACATTGTTGGTCCTTCAAGAAGAAGACGCCACTAAGGAAGATTCATTCCTTGTTCTTATTTCTTTCTACTTTTCGGTTTTTATGTTGTGTTTATCTATGTTTTGTGTCTCTACTTCATGATCATTAGTAGTTAGTAACTATGTCTTAAAGCTATGAATAAATTCCATTAATCCTTCACCTCTCTTAAATGAAAAATGTTTTAATTCAAAAGAACAAGAAGTACATGAATTTCGAATTTATCCTTGAATTTAGTTTAATTATATTGATGTGGTGACAATACTTTTTGTTTTCTGGATGAATGCTTAAACAGTGCAAATTTTTGATCTTGTTGTTTATGAATGTTAAAATTGTTGGCTCTTGAAAGAATGATGAACAAAGAGAAATGTTATTGATGATCTAAAAAATCATAAAATTGATTCTTGAAGCAAGAAAAAGCAGTGAAAGAGCAAGGGCTTGCGAAAAAAAATGGCGAAAAAAATAGAAAGAAAAAGAAAAAGCAAGCAGAAAAAGCCAATAGCCCTTAAAACCAAAAGGCAAGGGTAAAAAGGATCCAAGACTTTGAGCATCAATGGATAGGAGGGCCCAAGGAAATCAAATCCAGGCCTAAGCGGCTAAATCAAGCTGTCCATAACCATGTGCTTGTGTCATGAAGGCCCAAGTGAAAAGCTTGAAACTGAGTGGTTAAAGTCGTGATCCAAAGCAAAAAGAGTGTGCTTAAGAGCTCTGGACACCTCTAACTAGGGACTCTAGCAAAGCTGAGTCACAATCTGAAAAGGTTCACCCCGTCATGTGTCTGTGGCATTTATGTATCCGGTGGTAATACTGGAAAACAAAATGCTTAGGGCCACGGCCAAGACTCATAAGTAGCTGTGTTCAAGAATCAACATACTTAGCTAGGAAAGTCAATAACACTATCCGAAATTCTATGTTCCTAGAGAAGCCAATCATTCTAAACTTCAAACAAAAAAAATGAGATGCCAAAACTGTTTAGAAGCAAAAAGCTACAAGTCCTGCTCATCTAATTAGAATTAATATTCATTGATATTTTGGAATTTCTAGTATATTCTCTTCTTTTTATCCTATTTGATTTTCAGTTGCTTGAGGACAAGCAACAATTTAAGTTTGGTGTTGTGATGAGCGGATAATTTATACGCTTTTTGGCATTATTTTTAGGTAGTTTTTAATAAGTTCAAGCAACTTTTAGGGATGTTTTCATTAGTTTTTATGTTAAATTCACATTTCTAGACTTTACTATGAGTTTGTGTGTTTTTCTGTGATTTCAGGTAATTTCTGGCTAAAATTGAGGGACTTGAGCAAAACTCTGAAAAAGGCTGACAAAAGGACTGCTAATGCTGTTGGAATCTGACCTCTCTGCACTCGAAATGGATTTTCTGGAGCTACAGAACTCCAAATGGCGCGATCTCAACGGCGTTGTAAAGTAGACATTCAGAGCTTTCCAGCAACATATAATAATCCATACTTTATTCGGAAATTGATGACGTAAAATGGCGTTGAACGCCAAGTACATGTTGCTGTCTGGAGTTAAACGCCAGAAACACGTCATGATCCGGAGTTGAACGCCCAAAACACGTTATAACTTGGCGTTCAACTCCAAGAAAAGCCTCAGCTCATGGATAGATCAAGCTCAGCCCAAACATACACCAAGTGGGCCCCGGAAGTGGATTTATGCATCAATTACTTACTCATGTAAACCCTAGTAGCTAGTTTAGTATAAATAAGACTTTTTACTAGTGTATTAGTAGTCTTTTGACCACATTTCATCTTTGGTCTCAGTTTTGTTTTATTCTTCATCTTAAGAGGCTAGTGATCACGTTTTAGGGGGCTGGCCATTCGGCCATGCCTGAACCTTTCACTTATGTATTTTCAACGGTGGAGTTTCTGCACACCATAGATTAAGGGTGTGAAGCTCTGCTGTACCTCAAGTTTCAATACAATTACTATTACTTTCTATTCAATTCTCTTTTATTCTTATTCCAAGATATACGTTGCACAACACTTTGATGAATGTGATGATCCGTGACACTCATCATCATTCTCACCTATGAACGCGCGTGATTGACAACCACTTCCGTTCTACTCTAGGCCGAGCGCATATCTCTTAGATTCCCCAACAGAATCTTCGTGGTATAAGCTAAATAGATGGCGGCATTCATGGGGATCCAGAAAGCCTAACCTTGTCTGTGGTATTCCGAGTAGGATCCCGGGAATCCGGAAAGTCTAACCTTGTCTGTGGTATTCCGAGTAGGATTCCGGTATTGAATGACTGTGACGAGCTTCAAACTCCTGAAGGCTCTGCGTGATGACAAACGCAAAAGAATCAATGGATTCTATTCCAACCTGATTGAGAACCGACAGATGATTAGCCGTGCTGTGACAGAGCATTTGGACCATTTTCACTGAGAGGATGGGATGTAGCTATCAACAAGGGTGATGCCTCCAGACGATTAGCCGTGCAGTGACAGCGCATAGGACCATTTCCCTGAAAGGATTAAAAGTAGCCATTGATGATGGTGATGCCCTACATACAGCTTGCCATGGAAAGGAGTAAGAAGGATTGGATGAGAGCAATAAGAAAGTAGAGATTCGAAAGGATTCTAGCATCTCCACACGCCTATCTGAAATTCCCACTATTGATTTACATAAGTATTTCTATCCCTTTTTATTTTATTTATCTTTATTTTCTATTTAATCCATTAATCAAATTTAAACCAATAATCCAATTATACTTGAATCCGCCTAACTGAGATTTACAAGGTGACCATAGCTTGCTTCATACCAACAATCTCTGTGGGATCGACCCTTACTCACGTAAGGTATTACTTGGACGACCCAGTACACTTGCTGGTTAAGATGAACGGAGTTGTGTCCACACATAATCAATCGCCATTAAATAAATCTCATGCAAATACAAAGAGGGTCACAATTTCGTCCACCAAGTTTTTGGCGCCGTTGCCGGGGATTGTTCGAGTTTGGACAACTAACGGTTCATCTTGTTGCTCAGATTAGGTAATTTTCTTTTCAAAAATCTTTTTCAAAATTTTTCTTTTCTTTTTCGTTTTTTTCCAAAAATATTTTCGAAAAAAAATTAATAAAAATCCAAAAAAATTAGAAAATCATAAAAATCAAAAATATTTTGTGTTTCTTGTTTGAATCTTGAGTCAACTTTTAAGTTTTGTGTCAATTGCATGCTTTAAAAATTTTTCTTGCATTTTTTGAAAAATACATGCATTCATAGTGTTCTTCATGATCTTCTAGTTGTTCTTGACAAGTCTTCTTGTTTGATCTTGATGATTTCTTGTTTTTCGTTGTTTGTTGTTTTTCATGTACATTTTTTGTTATTAGAGTCCATGCATTAAAGATTTCTAAGTTTGGTGTCGTGCATGTTTTGTTTGCATCAAAAATTTTTTCAAAAATATGTTCTTGATGTTCATCATGATCTTCAAAGTGTTCTTGGTGTTCATCTTGACATTCATAGTGTTCTTGCATGCATCATGTGTTTTGATCCAAAATTTTCATGTTTTGGGTCATGTTTGTGTTTTTCTCTCTCATAATTAAAATATTCAAAAAAATCAAAAAATATCTTTTTCCTTATTTCCCTCCAAATTTTCGAAATTTTGGGTTGACTTGGTCAAAAAATTTTCAAAATTAGTTGTTTCTTACAAGTCAAGTCAAATTTTCAATTTTAAAAATCTTATCTTTTCAAAATCTTTTTCAAAAATTATATCTTTTTCATTTTTTTCCATTTTTCGAAAATTTCAAAAATCCTTTTTAAAATCTTTTTCAAAATCTTTTTCTTATCTTTATATCATATTTTCAAAAATTAGCTAACAATTAATGTGATTGATTCAAAAATTTGAAGTTTGTTACTTTCTTGTTAAGAAAGGTTCAATCTTTAAGTTCTAGAATCTTATCTTGTAGTTTCTTGTTAGTGAAGTAAGTAATTTCAAATTTTTGAATTAATTCTTTTTATCTTTTATCTTATCTTTTTCAAAAATTTTATCTTTTTCAAAATTTGATTTCAAAATATCTTATCTAACTTCTTATCTTCTTATCTTTTTCAAATTTGATTTTAATATCTTTTTCAATCAACTAACTAACTTTTTGTTTGTTTCCTATCTTTTTCAAAACCAACTAACTACCTATCCCTCTCTAATTTTCGAAAATACTTTTCTCTTTTTCAAAAATTCTTTTTAATTGTTTCAAATTTAAATTTTAATTTTAATTCATCTCTAATTTTCGAAATTACTAACACCTTTTTAAAATTATTTTCGAAATTCTCCATCTCTTTTCTTATTCTATTTAATTATTTATTTACTAACACTTCTCTTCACCTCTCTTCATCTAAAAATCCGAACCCATTCTTCTTCACGCTTATCCCCTTTCTTCTTCTACTAACATAAAGGAATCTCTATACTGTGACATAGAGGATTCCTCTTCTTTTCTTGTTTTCTTCTCTTTCATATGAGCAGGAACAGGGAAAAAGGCACTCTTGTTGAAATTGATCCTGAACCTGAAAGGACTCTGAAAAGGAAACTAAGAGAAACTAAATTACAACAATCCAGAAATAACCTTTCAGAAATTTTCGAACAAGAGAAGGAGATGGCAGCCGAAAATAATAATAATGCAAGGAGAATGCTTGGTGAATTCACGAAGCCAACGTCCAAATTTGATGGAAGAAGCATCTCCATTCCTGCCATTGGAGCCAATAACTTTGAGCTGAAACCTCAGCTAGTTGCCTTAATGCAACAAAACTGCAAGTTTTATGGACTTCCATCTGAAGATCCTTATCAGTTTTTAACTGAGTTCTTGCAGATCTGTGAGACTGTAAAGACGAATGGAGTTGATCCTGAAGTCTACAGACTCATGCTTTTCCCTTTTGCTGTAAGAGACAGAGCTAGAATATGGTTAGATTCACAACCCAAGGATAGCCTGGACTCCTGGGATAAGCTGGTCACTGCCTTCTTAGATAAATTCTTTCCTCCTCAAAAACTGAGCAAGCTTAGAGTGGATGTTCAGACCTTCAAACAAAAAGATGGTGAATCCCTCTATGAAGCTTGGGAAAGATACAAGCAGCTGACCAAAAGGTGCCCATCTGACATGTTTTCAGAATGGACCATATTAGAAATATTCTATTATGGTCTATCTGAATTTTCGAAAATGTCATTCGACCATTCTGCAGGTGGATTTATTCACCTAAAGAAAACGCCTGAAGAGGCTCAAGAACTCATTGACATGGTTGCAAACAACCAATTCATGTACACTTCTGAGAGGAATTCCGTGAATAATGGGATACCTCAGAAGAAAGGAGTTCTTGAAATTGATGCTCTGAATGCCATATTGGCTCAGAACAAAGTGTTGACTCAACAGGTCAACATGATCTCTCAAAATCTGAATGGATGGCAACATGCATCCAACAGTACTAAAGAGGCAGCTTCTGAAGAAGCTTATGATCCTGAGAACCCTGCCATGGCAGAGGTTAATTACATGAGTGAACCTTATGGAAACACCTATAACTCATCATGGAGAAATCATCCAAATTTCTCATGGAAGGATCACCAAAAGCCTCAACAAGGCTTTAACAATGGTGGACGCAACAGGCTAAGCAATAGCAAGCCTTTCCATTATCTTCTCAGCAACAGACAGAGAATTCTGAACAAAACACTTCTAATTTAGCCAATCTAGTCTCTGATCTGTCAAAAGCCACTTTCAGTTTCATGAGTGAAACAAGATCCTCCATCAGAAATCTGGAGGCACAAGTGGGCCAGCTGAGTAAGAAAGTCATTGAAACTCCTCCCAGTATTCTCCCAAGCAATGCAGAAGAGAATCCAAAAGGAGAGTGCAAGGCCAATGATTTGATCAATATGGCTGAATGCACAAGGGAGGAGGAGGACAAAAACCCTAGTGAGGAAGACCTCCTGGGACGTCCCTCAAGCAAGAAGGAATTTCCTATTAAGGATCCAAAGGAATCTGAGGCTCATATAGAGACCATAGAGATTCCATTAAATCTCCTTCTGCCATTCATGAGCTATGAAGACTATTCTTCCTCTGAAGAGGATGAAGATGTGACTGGAGAGCAAGTTGCTCAATATTTAGGAGCTATCATGAAGCTGAATGCCAAGTTGTTTGGTAATGAGACTTGGGAAAGTGAACCTCCCTTGCTCATTAATGAGCTAGATACCTGGATTCAGCAAACTCTACCTCAAAAGAAACAAGATCCTGGCAAGTTTATAATACCTTGTACCATAGGCAACATGACCATTGAAAAAGCTCTATGTGATCTAGGGTCAGGGATAAATCTTATGCCACTCTCTGTAATGGAGAAGCTGGGGATCATTGAGGTACAACCTGCCTTGTTCTCATTATAATTGGCAGACAAGTCATTGAGACAAGCTTATGGAATAGTGGAGGACGTGTTAGTAAAGGTTGAAGGTCTTTACATCCCTGCTGATTTCATAATCTTAGACACTAGGAAGGAAGAGGATGAATGCATCATCCTTGGAAGACCTTTCCTAGCTACAGCAGAAGCTATGATAGATGTCAACAGAGGTGAAATAGTCCTTCAATTGAATGGGGACTACCTTGTGTTTAAGGCACATGGCCATCCCTCTGTGACAAAAGAGAGTAAGCATGAAGAGCTTCTCTCAGTTCAGAGTCAAGAAGAGCCCCCACAGTCAAACTCTAAGTTTGGTGTTGGGAGGCCACAACCAAACTCTAAGTTTGGTGTTAAAACCCCATATCCAAACTCTAAGTTTGGTGTTGGGACTATACAACATTGACCTGATCACCTTTGTGGCTCCATGAGAGCCACTGTCAAGTTATTGACATTAAAGAAGCGCTTGTTGGGAGGCAACCCAATTTTATTTATCTAATTATTATTTTATTTTATTCTATTGTTATTTTGTGGAGTCACGAAAAAAATATAAAAATTAAAAACAGAATAAAAAAATAGCAGAAGAAAAATCACACCTTGGAGGAAGCACAGACTGGCGTTCAACGCCAGTAAGGAGCATCTGGCTGGCGTTCAACGCCAGAACAGAGCATGAAACTGGCGATGAACGCCAGAAACAAGCAACATTCTGGCGCTGAACGCCAGGAATGTGCCTAGAGGAAAAGCTGGCGCTGAACGCCAGTAACAAGCATGAAACTGGCGTTCAACGCCCAAAACGTGCACCACTCGGCGTTTAAACGCCAGAATGGTGTGCAAAGGCATTTTATATGCCTATTTGGTGCAGGGATGGAATTCCTTGACACCTCTGGATCTGTGGACCCCACAGGATCACCTCAGGATCTGTGGACCCCACAGGATCCCCACCTAACATATTTCCACCTTACCTCCTAACCCTATTTTACTCTTCCCCATGTCACACTTCCCAAAAACCCTTCACCAATCACCTCAATCTCTCTCCCCAATCACCTATTTACCACTCACATCCATCCACTCTTCCCCATAAACCCCACCTACCTTTAAAATTCAAAAACATTTCCCCCCCAATCCCACCCTAAATGGCCGAAGCTACCCTCTCCCCTCTCCCTATATAAACCCCTCCATTCCACTCCATTTTCACACAACACTATCCCCTCTACTATACCTTGGCCGAATCCATCTCCCATCACTCTCCTCCATTTTCTTCTTCTTCTTTTTCTCTTCTTTCTTCTCTTGCTCGAGGGCGAGCAATATTTTAAGTTTGGTGTGGTAAAAGCATAAGCTTTTTGTTTTTCCATTACCATCAATGGCACCTAAGGCCGGAGAATCCTCTAGAAAAGGAAAAGGGAAGACAAAAGCTTCCACCTCCGAGTCATGGGAGATGGAAAGATTCATCTCCAACAGCCATCAAGACCACTTCTATGATGTTGTGGCAAAGAAGAAGGTGATCCCTGAGGTCCCTTTCAAGCTCAAGAAAAATGAGTATCCGGAGATCCGACATGAGATCCGAAGAAGAGGTTGGGAAGTCCTAACCAACCCCATGCAACAAGTCGGAATCTTAATGGTTCAAGAGTTCTATGCCAATGCATGGATCTCTAGGAACCATGATCAAAGTATGAACCCGAGTCCAAAGAATTATCTCACAATGGTTCGGGGGAAATACTTAGATTTTAGTCCGGAAAATGTGAGGTTGGCGTTTCACTTGCCCATGATGCAAGGAGATGAACGCCCCTACACTAGAAGGGTCAACTTTAATCAAAGGTTGGACCAAGTCCTAATGGACATATGTGTGGAAGGAGCTCAATGGAAGAGAGACTCCAAAGGCAAGCCAGTTCAACTAAGAAGACTGGACCTCAAGCTTGTGGTTAGAGGATGGTTGGAGTTCATTCAACGCTCCATTATTCCCACTAGCAACCGATCTAAAGTTACTGTGGATTGGGCCATCATGATTCATAGCATCATGATTGGAGAGGAAGTAGAAGTTCATGAGGTCATCTCCAACGAAATCTACAAAATAGCCGACAAGCCCTCCACCATGGCAAGACTAGCTTTTCCTCACCTTATTTGCCATCTATGTTACTCAGCTGGAGTTATCATAGAAGGAGACATCCTCATTGAAGAGGATAAGCCCATCACCAAGAAGAGGGAGGAGCAAGCAAGAGAAACCCTTCACGGTTCTCAAGAGATGCATGAGGAAGCTCATCATCAAGAAATCCCTGAGATGCCTCAAGGGATGCACTTTCCTCCCAACAACTATTGGGAACAACTCAACACTTCCTTAGAAGATTTGAGCCACAATGTGAAACAATTAAGGGTGGAACATCATGAGCACTCCATCATTCTCCATGAAATAAGAGAAGATCAAAGAGCAATGAGGGAGGAGCAACAAAGGCAAGGAAGGGACATAGAAGAGCTTAAGGACATTGTTGGTCCTTCAAGAAGAAGACGCCACTAAGGTGGATTCATTCCTTGTTCTTATTTCTTTCTGCTTTTCGGTTTTTATGTTGTGTTTATCTATGTTTTGTGTCTCTACTTCATGATCATTAGTAGTTAGTAACTATGTCTTAAAGCTATGAATAAATTCCATTAATCCTTCACTTCTCTTAAATGAAAAATGTTTTAATTCAAAAGAACAAGAAGTACATGAATTTCGAATTTATCCTTGAATTTAGTTTAATTATATTGATGTGGTGACAATAATTTTTGTTTTCTGAATGAGTGCTTAAACAGTGCAAATTTTTGATCTTGTTGTTTATGAATGTTAAAATTGTTGGCTCTTGAAAGAATGATGAACAAAGAGAAATGTTATTGATGATCTGAAAAATCATAAAATTGATTCTTGAAGCAAGAAAAAGTAGTGAAAGAGCAAGGGCTTGTGAAAAAAAATGGCGAAAAAAAATAGAAAGAAAAAGAAAAAGCAAGCAGAAAAAGCCAATAGCCCTTAAAACCAAAAGGCAAGGGTAAAAAGGATCCAAGGCTTTGAGCATCAATGGATAGGAGGGCCGAAGGAAATCAAATCTAGGCCTAAGCGGCTAAATCAAGCTGTCCATAACCATGTGCTTGTGTCATAAAGGCCCAAGTGAAAAGCTTGAGACTGAGTGGTTAAAGTCGTGATCCAAAGCAAAAAGAGTGTGCTTAAGAGCTCTGGACACCTCTAACTGGGGACTCTAGCAAAGCTGAGTCACAATCTGAAAAGGTTCACCCAGTCATGTGTCTGTGGCATTTATGTATCCGGTGGTAATATTGGAAAACAAAATGCTTAGGGCCACGGCCAAGACTCATAAGTAGCTGTGTTCAAGAATCAACATACTTAACTAGGAAAGTCAATAACACTATCCGAAATTCTAAGTTCCTAGAGAAGCCAATCATTCTAAACTTCAAAGAAAAAAAATGAGATGCCAAAACTGTTCAGAAGCAAAAAGCTACAAGTCCCGCTCATCTAATTAGAATTAATATTCATTGATATTTTGGAATTTCTAGTATATTCTCTTCTTTTTATCCTATTTGATTTTCAGTTGCTTGAGGACAAGCAACAATTTAAGTTTGGTGTTGTGATGAGCGGATAATTTATACGCTTTTGGCATTGTTTTTAGGTAGTTTTTAGTAAGTTCAAGCTACTTTTAGGGATGTTTACATTAGTTTTTATGTTAAATTCAGATTTCTGGACTTTATTATGAGTTTGTGTGTTTTTCTGTGATTTCAGGTAATTTCTGGCTGAAATTAAGGGACTTGAGCAAAACTCTGAAAAAGGCTGACAAAAGGACTGCTGATGCTGTTGGAATCTGACCTCCCTGCACTCGAAATAGATTTACTGGAGCTACAGAACTTCAAATGGCGCGCTCTCAACGGCGTTGGAAAGTAGACATCCAGAGCTTTCCAGCTATATATAATAGTTCATACTTTATTTGGAAATTGATGACGTAACTTGGCGTTGAACGCCAAGTACATGTTGCTGTCTGGAGTTAAACGCCAGAAACACGTCATGATCCGGAGTTGAACGCCCAAAACACGTTATAACGTGGCGTTCAACTCCAAGAAAAGCCTCAGCTCGTGGATAGATCAAGCTCAGCCCAAACATACACCAAGTGGGCCCCGGAAGTGGATTTATGCATCAATTACTTACTCATGTAAACCCTAGTAGCTAGTTTAGTATAAATAAGACTTTTTACTAGTGTATTAGTAGTCTTTTGACCACGTTTCATCTTTGGTCTCAGTTTTGTTTTATTCTTCATCTTAAGAGGCTATTGATCACGTTTTAGGGGGCTGGCCATTCGGCTATGCCTAAACCTTTCACTTATGTATTTTCAACGGTGGAGTTTCTGCACACCATAGATTAAGGGTGTGGAGCTCTACTGTACCTCAAGTTTCAATACAATTACTATTACTTTCTATTCAATTCTCTTTTATTCTTATTCCAAGATATACGTTGCACAACACTTTGATGAATGTGATGATCCGTGACACTCATCATCATTCTCACCTATGAACGCGCGTGATTGACAACCACTTCCGTTCTACTCTAGGCCGGGCGCATATCTCTTAGATTCCCCAACAGAATCTTCGTTCTACAAGGTGACCATAGCTTGCTTCATACCAACAATCTCTGTGGGATCGACCCTTACTCACGTAAGGTATTACTTGGACGACCCAGTACACTTGCTGGTTAAGATGAACGGAGTTGTGTCCACACATAATCAATAGCCATTAAATAAATCTCATGCAAATACAAAGAGGGTCATAATTTCGTCCACCAGTAGCTATGAGACTTCTTTGCCTTGCACTCTCAAACTTTCTCCTTGAATCAAACCATGAATGTTCACCCCTTTTATAGAGAAGTGAAGCCTTCACAGTTGAAACACAAAACCGAGCTTAGCTTCTTTTCCTTCAAAACAAACCGCTTCGGCCACAGAGAGAGAAGAGGAAACTCATGCAAAAACCAACATGCAAATACCTCTAGTTCTTCCTTGGTCATCACTCTTCATCAATCCGAGCGCTCCATCCTTGGCTTCCTCTCCAAGATGGATTTCTGGCCCTTGATGCTTCATGATGATGATGGCTTCATCTGCTCCAATCTCTGCCTCTTCCATCACTTCGCCACTCTAGCTACTTCCTGTGGTGGTTGAGCAGAATCAGAGACAAGCCATGCCTCCAAAGATCTCCTACTTACTGGCCGAATCTCCTTCTACCTTTTTGAGTATGAAGGATCCGAGATTACCTCACCAAATCTTACCACTTTTTGGTGATAATCTCAGCCACAGCATACTTTTCTTTTTCTTTTTTGTGCCATCAACTCGATGGTCTTTAGGCTTGCTTTCCCTTTCTTTCAGTAGCTCCATGTAGCTTCCACGGCTTCCTGGTTAATGACCGAAGAGAAGAGAGAAAGAGATGAGAGAGAGTGTGAAGTTAAAGTAAAAGCAATTAAGTGAAAAGAAGCATATGATGGATAGCTTTTACTTCCCTTGCTTTGAGTAGCGTATAGCATTAATCATAATGATTCCCATCAAATCAAAGTCAAGTTCTCTCTCATGTTTCCAATGCTAGTATATTAAGTTTTGAAATCCATCCTTAGCAAGAAATGGAATCCGTTGGAAAGCATGAAGCCTATATGCTTTCTTGGTTTCGGACCAAGCTTGGAAACATTCAGAAATTAATGTTGGGCTTGTTAATAATAAAATTAAATCTGGCCCAATTAGTAACATTTGCTTTCCTGGTGAATTTTGGTTTTGGATCAAGCACAGGAAGCTTTCATCAAAATCAAATATGGGCTTAGTTGCAACAACATTGAGCTTGGCCCTTTAATACAACAATTCAGCCATATAATAGGAAGCATGTAACAAGGCTGATTGTTGGTTTTAATTTGGGCTAGCAGCATTTTATTTTCCGGCCCATTTAAAAACCCGCATCACAAAATTATTAATTAACATATGTTAAATGAAGATTAAATTTATAATTTTGCAATTAAATATTTTAATAATGTTTGCTCATCACAAATATTAATTTGGAGTTTTCCAAACTCATCATCCTGCATGACCCAAGAAACTCCTGACTGCCTTAACATTAGTTGGTGGTGGTAATTTTTCAATTACCTCCACCTTTGCTCTATCAATCTCAATCCCCTTACTTGAAATTTGGTATCCAAGAACAATACCTTCTGTAACCATAAAATGACATTTTTCCCAATTTAAAATAAGGTTTGATTCTTGACACCGTTTCAAGACAAGAGATAAATGCTTAAGGCAGAATTAAAAAGAATTACCAAAAACAGAAAAGTCATCCATAAATACCTCAATAAACTTTTCAACCATATTAGAAACAATTGAAAGCATACACCTCTGAAAAGTTGCTGGAGCATTACAAAGTCCAAAAGGCATTCTTCTATAGGCAAATACTCCAACGGGGGTATGTGAATGCTGTCTTTTCCTGATCTTGAGGGTCCATTGCAATTTGATTATATCCAGAATATCTATCTAGAAAACAATAAAATGCATGACCAGCTAACCTCTCAAGCATTTGATTAATGAAAGGCAGGGGAAAATGATCCTTCCTTGTAGCAGTGTTGAGCCTCCTATAGTCTATACATATTCTCCATCCTGTGACTGTTCTTGTGGGGATAAGATCATTCTTTTCATTCTTGATCACTATCATCCTTCCTTTCTTGGGAACTACCTACACAAGACTTACCCAAGGACTGTCAGAAATAGGATAAATAATTCCTGCTTCCAATCTTGTTCCAAGTATCCAAACTCTCCTTAGGTTGGGAATCTAGCCACAGCTTTGTTCCATCCCTCAGAGCAAACGGGAAGAGCATGAGTTTGTACACATCTGAGTTTACTCCATTTGTCTTCACAGTATCACAAATTTGTAGAAAACTAGAAATAAACTGATTTGGGTCTTCGTGGGAAAGACCATAATACTGGCAGTTTTGTTGCACCAAGGTGACCAGTTGAGGTTTCAACTCAAAGTTATTCGCAGCAATAGGAGGCACCACGATGCTTTTTCCATAAAGATATGCAGTAGGAGAAGAGTAAGAGCCAAGCACTCTCCTTTGTTGCTCATTCCCATTCGGGTTTGCTCCATTGGCATTATCAGTATTATTCGGATCCATAGTGGATTCTGTAGCCTTGTAAAGCCTTGTTTGTTGTAAATGCCACCTGAAAGTCCTTTCAGGTTTAGGATCAAAGTCTAAGAGATGTTCTTTGTCTCTGTTCCTGCGCATAAACAAATAGAGAACAAGAAAGAATGGGAATCTCTACGTCAGAGTGCAGAGAATTCCCAGTGAGGTAACCTGTGTAAAGAGATAAAAATAGTGAATAAAATAAATAGAAGAAAAATAATAAATAGGTAACACCAAACTTAATTTTAGAAATTAAGAAAAATATTGGTGCTATTTATTTATTTAAATTTTTTTTCAAAAATATTAAAAAATGGATTTAAAAAAAATTAAAAATAAAATGCCTAATCAAAGCAATCAAACAACTAATAGTTGTTAATCACTATCAATTCCCAGCAACGGCGCCAAAAACTAGGTGCGGTATTTTACAACCCACAAACTAACCGGCAAGTGCACCGGGTCGTACCAAGTAATACCTTACGTGAGTAAGGGTCGATCCCACGAGGATTGATGGATCAAGCAACAATAGCGTTTGATAAGATTAGTTAGGCAAGCAAAAAATGGTTTTGAGATATTCAAAGAGGATTAAACAGTACTTTAAGAATTTCAGAAAGCAAGTAGCAATGAGTTGGGAATAAAATATTTGAGAAAGCAGTTAAGGGTTCAGAGTTATCTATTTTTCCGGATTTATTTTTCTTACTAACTATTTTAATCATGCAAGATTTAATTTTATGGCAAACTATGTGTGACTAGACCCTAATTCCTTAGACCTTCCTAGTCTCCTCTAAAATTCATTAACTGCCAATTCCTTGGTTAATTAATTCTAATTAGAGGGTGATGATCAATTTCTAGTTTATATGCCAAAAGAATCCTAATTATCCAAAAATAAGGGGATTATATGTCACGTATCCCGTTAAATACAAACAATTAGAAATTCAGTATAATATGTTTTCAAGCTATTGTTCAAATAAAGAGCTTTTTCAAGTTTTACAAGAACTCAATTAGAACATGGGTCATACTTCCGTTCCACCCAATGTTCACAAAATAAAGAACAAAAACAATTATTGATATATAAATCTAAACATGGATTAAATTAGATAGATCAAACGAATAAATCCATACAAATAGACAGAGCTCCTAACCTTAACAATGGAGGGTTAGTTGCTCATGGTTCAGAGAAAAAAAATAAGGGTTCTAGTAAAGATAGAGAATCTCTCTATGAAGTTTGGAAAAGGTACAAAGAATTATTGAGAAAGTGGCTTTAAGATATGTTTGCTGATTGGGTGTAACTACAAATATTCTATGATGGGCTCACCCCTGCTTCTCGGACTTTATTGGATTCTTTAGCTGGAGGATCCATGCATATGAAGACCATTGAAGAAGCCTTGGATTTGATTGAGATTGTGGCTAACAATCAATATTTGTACTCCTCTGAATGAACAATGAAGAGAATTGTGATGGGGTTAGATACTTTGGACACTCTTTTGGCACAAAACAAGGCTATGTCTCAACAAATCAATGCAATCAACAAGCAACTAGGACACTTGCAAGTTTCTGCCACAGGAACCCAAGGTCTCACCTATGAGGGCCATCAAAGTGAAATTTTTGAGCCTTTCAATCAAGATCAACCCCCTATTGAGCAAGTTAATTACATGAAAAATTTCTCTAGACCACACAATGACCCTTTTTCTAAAACCTACAACCCTGGATGGAGGAACCATCCTAACTTTGGCTGGAGAATCAAAATTAAAGAACCAATAACTTCAATACCTTCAACAACCATCACCCTTCACAAACACCTCCCACACAACCACCATAAAATCCATAAAGGACCACCCCTCTGAAAAATTCCTTAGAGAAATTCACCCAACATACATCCCAAAGAAGCACCAATTTTATGGAAGAAATCTCCAACCTTATGCAAGAAACCAAAGCCACTTTTAAGAACCAAGAGGCCTTCATTAGGAACCTAGAGGTGAAAGTAGGTCAACTTGCAAAGCAATTTGTTGAAAAATCCACAAATGCTTTCAGTGACACAATTCTAAATCAAAGAGAAGAGTACAACGCTATTAATTTGAAAAGTAGAAAGGTGGTGGGAAAAGAAGCCATGGAGGATGCCAACAACAAGCAATTTGAGGAAGCCATAAAGAATTCTATCTCACACGATGCACAAGCCTCTGATTTTCCCATTCAAGATCAAAAAGGGAAAGCAATAGAGAAAGCAAAAGTGAAAGAGTATGAGCCCAAACTCCCGTTCCCTCAAAGGTTTCAGAAGGAGAACAAGGACAAGCAATTCTCTAAGTTCTTGGAAGTGTTTTGAAAATTGAAAATCAATATCTCTTTTGTTGAGGTCTTGGAACAAATACCTCTTTATGCCAAATTTATGAAGGAGTTCATAGCAAAGAAGACGAATTGAAAAGAGGATAAAATAATAGTTCTCACAAAAGAATGTAGTGTAATAATTTAAAAGATTTTTCCCCAAAAATTGAAAGATCCTAGGAGCTTCTTAGTTCCTTGCACCATTTATGAAATCACTATGGAAAGAGCTCTCTCTGATTTGGGAGCTAGCACTAATTTAATTCCTCTTTCTTTGATGAAAATTGCATATTGAAGATGTCAAATCAACAAGAATCTCTCTCTAATTAGCTAATTATTCTATTAAATTGCCATATGGAGTAGTTGAAAATTTTTTGGTGAAAGTGGAAAAATTCATATTCTCTGCTGACTTTGTTATTCTTGACATGGAGGAGGATGCAAATGCCTCCGTAATATTGGGGAAGCCATTCTTTGCCACTGAGAGAGCTTTATTTGATGTACAAAAAGGAGAGCTCACTTTAAGAATTCATGATGAACACATTGTTTTCAACGTCTTCAATGCCATACAACATCCTAATGACTCAAAGGATTGCATGAAAATTGACTTAATTGATCCTTTGGTGCAAGAAATCTTAGAAAAGGAAGAGCTAAACAATTACTTGGAGGAGTCCCTTGAAGAAGGCCACGTGGGTGATGAAAAAAATTGTCCAGCCCACAAAATAAAGCTATTTTAGCCCCTGATAAGGAGGAGGGGCCACCCAAGCTTGAATTAAAATAGCACTTGGGTGGACCATCTCTCAGTTATATTCACATACAACCCTTCGAAACATCGGTGGAACTACCTTTGTCACTCCTCCACCAGACAATGGATCTCTTAGTTATATTGACATACAATACAAACAAAGAAAACACAGATAGAATGCAATTATAGCAGGTAAAACATATAGCAAATAAGCATAGATAATCAAATAGGCAAACCCAAATAATGCACACTCAAACAAAACAGAAAAATGCATATGATGTATGCCTGTTCTATGGCTGATGAGTCTCATTTGTCGGTTATATAGATAAACCCAACATGTCCGGTAGCTAACCCTAGACAGTTCCTCCATGCGCGTATTCCCAAGAGTCTATGCATATATATATATATATATATATATATATCTCATCAAATTTCCATCTCATCGGGGGAATTTCCGAGGAGCTAAAGTGCCGGCTACATCTTGCGACGTACTGTCAACAGAGTATCGAGTCTCAACCTGGAGCAAGTGGTAGCTAGCCACTGCATCTACCCAGAAAAAACTCGTATCTCAGATAATAGAAGTGCAATAAGCCATATAGCCATTCAAATGCAATTAATCATTATCATTACAGCTATCATCCATCACATATTCATCTTTTCAGCACTTCTCAAACATAAATCATTACTTTCAATATCTTTCTTCACTGCCAAGTAACTTTTTCTCTAAGTTCACCTCTCTTCCTATTATTAGGGACTAGGTATAGGAGATTAGAAGGTAAATATAGAGCTTTAGAAGTTAGAAAAAAGGTTGAAATAATGAAAAATACACTTTTCCTAAAAACATGGATTCCGGGTCTGCATGCCATATTTCGCGTACACGGGGGTGTCTTTTGCTCATCTCACGTACATGACCTGTGTTCGCATATGCGAGCCCCTTAGACAGGGAAGCCGTTCCACGTCATGTGATACTGTCCGCGTACATGAGACTGTAAATCTCCCATTTCTGCGTACGCATGCACACTCCAGCATACGCGAGACGTCTACCCAGGGTCCCCGTCACTTGTGTGTTTGCGTACGCATGCCCTTCAAAATGGTAAAAAGCTGTTAAGTTCTGCAGAAATGACTTTTGCAAACCAAACTTCTAACTCTCATAACTTTTCTATTAAAAATCATTTTTAGTCCATTCTTCAAACGGCATAAAATTCACGGACCCAATTTTCATTTGAAACAAGTTTGACATGGTTTAAGGGTTCGGAAGCCGAGTTATGGACTGCCGAAGTTTGGTTAAAAATCAAGTTTTTACTAAATTACTAAACTTCTATTTTTACCAAAAACCTCACTAAACCCAAAGTTTCACACTTCAAACAACATTAATTATGACCAAAATAACTGGATATCTATTCCATCTCTTCTACAACATACCAATACTCTATTGTATCAATTTTCTTCCAAACATTCCACATTCTAAACAACACATCACATATATGTATATATCAACATTACAAATCATACTCATCATCCTCGTCAATCTTCATCACAAGCTCATAACAAACTCAATATTTTACCAAAACTACTAACATTAGCAAGTCTACAACATTCAACCTATCCTATAGTCAATTAGCCTAACTTTTCACATTACATTATATATTATCTATGAGAAACAAAAATCATACCTTAGCCAATTTCTCCCTAAGCTCGAAACGCCTCTAATACCACCGTTCCACAAGGTCCACAACCCGAAACGCACACCAAATGAAAATTCCCAGCCACCAAGATCAAATTCAAGCTTCCAATATTCACTCCCAAGCTCCCAATTCCATCAATTTGTCTCCAAAACACATAATTCAATCAAATACCATATAAATATCACTAAATCAACATAGAGTTTGCTATATCAATAATTTCACAAGAATTAGAGGTTCCTCACCTTACCAACGGAAGTTTGGGATAAGACCCAGCAAGTTCACAAGGTTAATTTGATACTAAACATCAAAATTTAACAAAATCTCAACACAATATGGCTCAAAATTTTTTAAATCAAGGGGAGTAGTTGGGTGAAGAAATAAGGCTTACCTACCACTTTGTTCTAACGAATTTAAAGAGATTGATACGGTGGTCACGTGGCTGCAAACGGTGCGGCGATCGGAGCTTTGAATTGGAAGTTGTGATGAATTGAAATCAAGAACAAGGGTTTAGGTTTTCTCCCCTTTCAGCATGATTCAATGTGATTTGGGAGATAAGAATGCTAATCTATGGCTTTTATATGATGGCCCTTGGGCCCGGTCAAACTGGTTCGGCCCGTTGTCCCGGTTTTGGGCCAAAATCTTTAAAATTAGTGTCGAAATTTGTATTTTTAATATTTCTATCTCTCTGGATCAATAAAATTTAACTTTCTAATTTCTTTAAATAATAATTAATTTATTAGATAATTATTAATTAATTACGTAGGGTTTACATGAGAGGTCAAGGAACTTACCAAAGAAGCATCAGATACCACAAAATTTTGTTTTAGAGATGGAATTGTTTGATGTGCGGGGAATAGATCTCATGGGACCTTTCTGACCCTAATATTAAAATAATTACATCTTAGTAGCTATGGATTATATTTCTAAATGGGTGGAGGGAATCCCATTTCCCACCAACAACGCTTAAGCGGTGCTTCAATTCCTCAAGATGAATGTTTTCAATAGGTTTGGTGTTCTAACAACCTTGATCAGTGATGGAGGAAGTCACATCTCTAACAAGCAATTTATGTTCTTCTCCATAAATATGAGATTAAACATAAGGTGGCTACTCCTTATCCCCCCTAGACAAGTGGTCAAGTAAAAGTTTCTAATAGAGAGCTCAAGAGGATTTTAAAGAAGACTGTGGGAATTTCAAGGAAAGATGGGCCAAGAAACTAGATGATGCTCTCTGGGCATACAAAATAGCCTTCAAGACACCTATTGGCATGTCCCCTTACTAGGTTGTTTATGGCAAATTTTGCCACTTGCCAGTGGAATTAGAGCATAGAGCTTACTGGGCTACCAAGTTCCTTAATTTTGATGCTAAGGCTGTCGGCGAGAAAAGGCTACTTCAACTCAACAAGCCTGATGATTTTAGGGTTACCACATATGAAAATGCTAAACTCTACAAGGAGAGGACAAAAGTGTTGCATGATAAAAAAATATCCTTGGATATTTGAACCCAAACAACAAGTTCTCCTCTTCAACTCAAGGCTAAAAATCTTCTCTGAAAAATTCAAAATAAGATGGTCATGACCCTTCACTATCACTAAGGTGTCTCCTTATGGCTACATTGAGGTTATGGAGGCATATTCCCAAAGAAGGTTCACTATGAATGGTTAATGATTGAAGCATTATCTTGGCGGTGATGTGGATCGTCAGAAATCTATTTATCTGTTGACCTAGAGAGTGCACGTCAAGCTAGTAACGTTAAAGAAGCGCTTGTTAAGAGGCAACCTAATTATTAGTATGCTTTGAATTCCTATTTTATTAGTTTGTATTAGCTTTTCTTTTGTTTATGATTCATGCATGCAACTAGAGAAAACAAATTACAAAATTTCATTCCCTGGTAGAGCCCTAGCAAAGGCCAAGTTTGATGTTGTGCAATGCCATGTGTTATACACATGAGTGATGCATTAAACGTGACAAAGTAAACAGAAGCAAACTTCATCAATTGAGATCCATGCGTTATATGCACCAAATCAAACAGAGCTACCATTTTTCAATTTCTAGCCCTGGGTTATACACAGGATATTTTCCCCCAAGTGCCTTATCGTGCCCCCTGCGTTATTCACAAGATGTGGTGCATATAACACACCAAATAGTGCACTCCCCTAGGCCTTGTTTTTCCATGCATTATACTCCAAATATGGTGCGTATAACACACCAAAGTGATGGGCATAGTGGCCTTCCTAGGGGCTATGCCTATAACACACCACAATCAAAATTAAGTTTGGTATGGTTGCCCTTTTGCATGGGAGTGTATCTCATGCACTTCTCCCCTCTTGTGCTTAGCAAATATTTCTTGTTTCTTTTCATGCATGTTTTCATATTCTTTATTACTATATTTTATTTTCCCTCTTTAATTTTCATTTGAAATTTGAAGGTAGAAGTATATGAACACCTATGAACTTTCTACTAGCTTTCACTCACTAGTCCACGGAGTAAGGCACATGCATTGGTCTCTCTTGTTCATGCGTGAGTCTTTCAACTACCATATGGTCCAAGTTTATATGGAGCTATGTATGCAACTCTTCAAAGTCTCAAAGACCCCCCTAAAATACAAGATTTTGAATGCATTTGTCCTTACTTGCTTCCCTCCACATGCATTGGTCACTTCTCTCTATACATCTATCAATCTAATGCCATACTTATTCCACACTCTATCCTAAACCTTACAAACTTTGTCCCTTTCTCTAGTTTGCTTCGTACTACCCCCCTCCATGCACACCCTTGGATCTCAAGTTTTAAACTCCACCATCCACTCTACCTCACATTCTCCCTATAAATACTTGTCCATACATATCTCCTTCATTTACAACTACTTCATTCTTCTCTCTACATAATCGTAGCCTTCTCCCCTTCCATCTTCATTCCCCTCTTCTAAATTCTTAATTTTCACCACCATTCACCTATCTTACACTCTTCTCTTCTTTCTCTTCACCATTATTCTTCCCTTTCTTTGCTTGAGGAAAAGAAAAATCTTTAAGTTTGGTGTTAATTTTGATCAAACAAGCTATATAAAAAAGAATGGCACCCAAGAATCAATCTTCTTCATCAAACAAAAAGAAAGGAAAGGAACCGGTTACTTCTTCATATGACTCAACAAGGTTCCTCTCTAGCTTGCATGAGAATCAATTCTACAACTTTGTTTATGGCAAGAAGATTATCCTCTCAAGCTTGCATGAGAAGTGCCCTTCAATCTAAAAAAGGAAGAGTACCTTGAAATCAATCAAATCACAAGGTGGAGATGGCAAGTTCTCTGTGACCCATCCCTAAAGGTAGGACAACTACTAATTCAAGAGTTTTATGCCAATGCATGGCTTACCAATGCACAAACCCATGATGAAATACCCTTGACTTATAAACGCTTTCTAAGAGGTAAAGAGATCGATTTCAGTCCAGAAAACACCCGGAGGATTCTTCAGTTAAGAATCTCAACCTCTTTATCTTCCGAAGTAACTTACAGGGAGAGATTGAGTAATGACCCAAGGCATGAAGAGGCCTCCAACAACAAATATGGCTTTTAGCAACGCCAAATTTTGTAATGCCTTAAAACCGTTCTCTTAGATAGGTTTAAACAACGATTTTTTATAGTGTTACTATTGAATTCAATTTTTTATTACTTTATAGCAATAAATTAAAACCGTTCTCTTTGACTATTTTAAAGAATGATCTTATAACCGTTACCATGATTTATATTTAAGAAATGGTTTTTTATTGTTGTTTAAATAATTGTACAAAAGAAACGCATAAAAACTGTTGTCAAAATGCTACACTTTAAAACCGTTCTATTAGATGGTCTTAGACAACGATTTTTACAATGTTGCTGTTGAAGTTCAATTTTTCATTACACTATGGTAACAAAATAAAACCGTTCTCTTTGACTATTTTAAAGAACGGTTTTACAACCACTACAACAATTGTTTATGAAACAATAACTTTTTTAATATTATTTAAATAATTATACAAATTAAACAATACCAATAAAAATAATTTCAAATAATTATATAAATAAATTGTGACTTATTTTATTTTGAACTCCTTATTTTTATAAACTAATCTTTTAAGAGTAATTAAATTAGTTTTATTAATATATGGAGTTAAGTTAATTAATAATCTTATATAATTTTTATAATTGGTTATTTCATGTAATTTCAAATTAAAATTCAGTAATGGAAGTGTGAGTTAATTTAATTTAAGAAATTTGTATTATGAATAAATTACGATTTATTTTATTAAATTGAACTCTTAGAGATTAATTTGTTAGAAATGATTATATAGATTTTCATAAATACTTTAAATTTAAGACAATTAATAGTTATGCACAATTTTTATTATAATTAATTATTTTATACAAATTGAAATTAAAATTTTGGTAATAGAAAAATAATAAAAAATTATATCGTATAATCTAAATAATTGATATTCTCGAATTAAAAATGTATTTTATAAAATGTGATTAATATGTTCATTTTATAATTTAAATTAAAAATAATTATTTAAAGTCAATGATATATTAGTAAATAAAATTTTATATGCTCCAAAAGTAATTATTTAAAGTCAATGATATATTTGTAAAAATTATTATATTAGTTTATATATTTTAGCCTAACTCTAAAAATTCTTAATTTAAACCTAATATCCCAAATTTCCCAATTTGTGCCCTAAATCAAACACAACGCACACACACAGAAGGAAAGAAATGGGAAGAGACGAGAAACAGGGGGAGCTCGAGGGGAAAATGGAGAAGAAGAGGAAGGAGAAGCGAGGGAGGGGATGGCACCGGGAAGGGTTATGCCATCGTCATTCTCATCGTCAGGTGAAGGTAGAGGGCTGGCCGAGAGAGAGTCGGATGTGAGAAATAGAACGACATGCGTGAGAGGGAGACAGAGGCTGCGACGGAGTTGTCCCGCCGCCAACGCCTCGTCGCCGTCGTGCTTCAAGGTCACTGCTGCCGTCTGAGCCGCCGTCAGTTCTGCATCGCTAAGGGAAGCCCAGATGGAGATGAGGGAGACGCGAGCCAAGGACCGCGATGAGGAGTAGAAGAAGCCGTCACCTTCACTGGAGCCACGATCGCTGTCGCCGTTCTGCCTTCCCTTGAGCCGCCAATACCACCATATTCTTCCAATCCGCCACACTTACCGCCGGCGAAGCTTCTGTTGCCGTCACCGCAGAAAGGGGGTTGCTGCTGCTGTCATGGCCGTCTTCCTTGCCGCTATAACTTCATTCAATCCTTAACTGTTGGAACTCACCGCTGGTACCAACCGAGACCTCTGCTACTAATGGTTCAATGCGATACAAAACAGCGATGGAGAAAGGGACAGAACTCGCCAGAGGAGGTTGCTGGAGCCGTTGCTCCAAACTGCCCTGCCTTTTCCCTGCTCCAGTGCCGCTGCTACTGCTGGAAAGTGATCCGAAATATTGCTGCTGTTGCCATGGATTAAGAAAAAGGGGTTCATGGCAATTAATTCTTGCAAGTTCGACACTCTGAGGTAGGGGATTTATTTTTAAAGTTTAATAGTTTTAATTTTAGAATGCCTACAAAGTTAGTTGGATAATTGCAAATGATTAATAGTGGTTAAGAATCAATTAATTGATGTGAATGACTTGAAATGTGTTTGAGAATAGTTAGCTATTGTGATTATTCTGAGTTATGATTGGACTTAGATGCGGTTGTGAAGGGTGATTAAACTGGTATTATTTACTAAATTGAAATATGTTGAGTTAATTATTGAAAAACTGTCATATTGATAATTGATGAATTGAGTTTGAATTATGACAAGTTTTGTTGCTATAAGTGATTAACTGGTGATATTAATTTTGGTTTGAGGCTGTGACTGTCACCAATTTTTCTGATTGTTTGGAATTGCAGAGAATCCTAATTGTATTTGATTATGCTGAATTGGTTGTTATAAGTTGGTTTGCTTGATGGATTATATTGAAGTTTGATTACTGAATTGTTTTCTTGAAATCTGAGTTTTAAAATAGTTTTTATGCTTGCCCTGCATAATGTGTGGTGGATTTTTGTTGTTGTTCTTGCCTTCACAGAAAATGGGATAGATAAGAGAATAACTCCATTGGAACAGCGGTGTGTTCGCTATGTTGACAACTTTAGTTCAGGTCATAGGGGAGCCACATCCACAGAGTATTTGTTCTTGCACTTGCTCTTATTCTTGTTCTTGTCAATGAAACTTTTTCTTGGATATTTGTTTGGTGATCTCTTGGAGGGGAATGAATACCATGTTGCTGGTTATGTTGAGTGTAGGTATTTTCTGAAGGCGCGATATGCTGTGTTCTTCTTGTATCGGAGGTGAATCTTTCTGTGTATCCTTCTTTTGTGTTTGTTTTTGTGTGTTGTTGCTTACTACCTGTAACTCTTGTTCAGAGGAAGTTTTCAGCCATTCTGTAGAGGACTAAAGGGATTTTTCTTTCTTTTTTTTTTTAATGCACAAAAGGGAGATTTTATTATACCTAACAAGAATTTATTTTGGTCCATATTTTGATGATACATTAATTTTATTTTAGTGGAAACATCACTTGTAATTTCAACTTTGGCTCTTAACAACTTATATACTCACTCTTCAATGATCACGTTTAAATTATCTATTAATTACTAGAAATTTCATCAAATGATTAATTTCTTTAACTATGTGAGTGTTGAATGTGGACTGAGTTTCTGTTTTGGTTTGAATCCGGACTACGTACTTGTGAATTGAGAATTTCAAATACTCCAAAAATAGGACATCATTCACATAGAGATGGCAAAAACTAGTTTCTGTTAGTACTGTACAGGAGGATGTGACACATGCCTAGTGCTTTAAATTTGTTCTGAATTAATTGAAGTATTCAATAGCTTAATCGTGTTCATGAGATTGGTTCAGTTGGTTCTAACAGGTTTTTCGACTCTTACATAAAAGAAGCAGAATTTTAACGAACTCAATAGTGAGAAAATCTTATTAGAGTCAACTGAATCAATTCCATAAATACAGTTAAGTGGTTGATTATTCTAATTAATTATTGAAAACAAATCTAAATTGTTAGTAATAGTTTCCTTCTTTCTATTGGGATAACTGAGGCAACGCTATTGCCAACCAATGTGTGGTTTTGACCCTGTTCGGATAGCAATACAAGCAAATTTATATAATGTTGGGCAGTTACAATTTTTAACACATACTGTGATCTGTATTGTTTGGGTGGGTGCTAAAAAGTCTTGTTTTCTTAAAAGGCTGGATTTTGATAATTCTATTGTTTGATTTTTTAGTTATATATCACTTTTGAAAATAAGATTTCTAAAAACTGGTTTTAAAAGTGAATTTTTTGTTAAAAAATCTGGTTATGAATTACTTATATTTTTATTCTTTGTTGCTGTTGTAGTTTGTCTCTTTAAAACCAGAGAAAGGGAATCAAATAGTGGGTCTTTCTGTAGCTGCGACTACCTTAGACATTGAGCTACACTACAGGTAAATCATTTAATATATTATCTTTTTAAATTTGTTTGAACATTTAATTGTTAAGAATATTTACTAATTAATTGATTGTTTAAGCTTCTTTGCACAGTTTGTTAGGTACAAATTATTAGTCTCATGATTGGTTGAGATGTTCTCTTTTGAACATGTGTGGTTGACTTCTAGAAATTCTTTAGAAGCAATAAACTCTTGATTGAAAAAATCACTTATAGTTAGTCTAAAACATATGTCTGTGTCTTTTATTTTAGTTGACAAAGTAATGGACAAAGGGTGGACTAGTTTACCAAGACATACTGAGGGTTACCAACATGGTTTTAATTTTTTTTACTTTTATTTTTGGTGTAATTATTTATGAACGGGTGCATAGACAAGGATTATATTAATCCAACTGAGGCTGAGAACATAGACAATACTTTGAAAGGTAAACTTTTTGCAGGTTCTCAATTTTTTTTCCTGTTTACATTTTCTTAGTTTAATTAGTTTGTTCAGTTTTTGTTAAATTTGTCAGTTTAGTTATGCATGCTTAGTGGATTATAAGTGGTTAGAAAGTTTTATCTGAATTGTAGTGGATTTAGGTTGAACTTTTTGGTTGCTGCTGATGCCTGGAATGAATGGTTTTCAGAGCTGTTTTAATTGACAAATGATGGTTGTTGCATTACTGTTTCAAATTGTATAGTGCTGCTTTATCATTGTTAATGGCTGATTTCATGCCTTGTTTTGATTGAGCAATGATGATGATGGCCTTATTATGCTAATTTTTTATTGCTGCTGATTGCCATTTTCGCTTGCTGCCGTTTAATTCATATAAATTGATCTTGATTAGTGCTGATTTGATTTTAGTGAGTTCATATGGGTTGATTTTGTTGTTTGTTTAAATTCAGAAATGTCCTATTTACTATCAGAATGCTGCCAAAATTTTTAAAAATTTATGTGTTAATTGAATTCCAATTTGTGAATTGAATTTGGTAATTTGTTACTTTAGTTTTGTTTCGTGACCAAATTCAACTCAAAAGGTTACTTTAATTTGTTCTTTTGTTTTTAATTAAATATCTTATAAATCAATAAGAGGGATGGTATATAATTAGTATCTTTGTATAAAGACAACAGTGAAGAAAACACGAGGACCTACACAATGCTTGAAGATTCATGCAAGACAATTGGAAGATAGAGAAGAAATTACTCTAGATATTGAAGGAAAGGCAATTGGTCCTACTGATGAAGCTATAAACAACTTGAGCAAATTTTTGGGCACAGTGACAAGGAATTTAGATTTTTGTCCATTAATTTACACAAATTGGAAGGGGATTAAAGATAAAGAAGCCATTTGAGAGTATGTTCAAGTGAGAATATTAGTCTTGTTTCTTTTAGAAACTATCTAGAAATGTACATATATATTCTTACTAGCAAATAATATTTGTGTTTTATAGGCTAAATTCATTATTGCAACTGAAGGAAAGAGGATGGTCCTTGCTTGTATCAACTCTCTTTTGTTATTATATTTTTTGCAAACTTAGATGATAGTGGATCTTATAACAATTTTTATAAGTTAAATTTGATGGGAAATGTTCAATTATTTTTCTTTAGTGACTTGATTCAAATAGTTTAGATTATTTATTGACACTAAATAATTAAAAAAAACTGAAATTAATTTCATTCACGAGAAAATTATTGTAAATAAAAAAATATATATATTACAAAAAAATCGTTGTCAATAGTTATAAAAGACAATGGTGTTAAAATCGTTGCCAAAACACGACTCCAACGGTAACGCTTTAAAACCGTTGCCAAAAAATGACATCAACGGTAACGTTTTAAAACCGTTGTCTTAGATGACTATAAACTGACAATGGTTTTAAAACCGTTGCCAAAACCCGGCACCAACGGTAACGGTTTAAAATCGTTGGCTATGTGAATAATAAAATCACAACAGTTTAAAACCGTTGCCTATCCAGTTACAATATTAAACCGTTGGATCATTGATAGGCAAAATTGTGATTCATACTTTTCACAACTCGAATAATTCCTAGCAATGGCTCCAAAAACTTAGTGCACAATACTATGGTCCACACACATTATTCACAACTTCGCACAACTAACCAGCAAGTGTATTGGGTTGTCCAAGTAATAAACCTTACGTGAGTAAGGATCAATCCCACGGAGATTGTTGGCATGAAGCAAGCTATGGTCATCTTGTAAATCTCAGTCAGGCGGATTCTAATGGTTATAATGGTTTTCAAATATAAAGATAAATAACGCATAAAATAAAGATAGAAATACTTATGTAATTCATTGGTGAGAATTTCAGATAAGCGCATGAAAATACTGTGTTCCTTCTGAATCTCTGCCTTCCTACTGCTTTCATCCAATAATTCTTACTCCTTTCCATGGCAAGCTGTATGTTGGGGGATCACCGTTACCAATGGCTACCGTCCATCCTCTCAGTGAAAATGGTCAAGGTGCGCTGTCACCGCACGGCTAATCATCTGTCGGTTCTCGATCATGTACGAATAGGATATACTATCCTTTTGCGTTGTCACCACGCCCTACAGTCGCGAGTTTGGAGCTCGTCACAATCATTCAATCCCTGAATCTTACTCGTAATATCACAGATAAGGTTTAGACTTTCTGGATTCTCAAGAATGCTGCCAATAAATTCTATCTTATACCACGAAGATTCTGATTAAGGAATCTAAGAGATATTCATTCAAGCTTATTTGCATGTAGAACGAAAGTGGTTGTCAGGCACACGTTCATAAGTGAGAATGGTGATGAGCGTCACATAATCATCACATTCATCAGGTTTTTGGGTGCGAATGGATATCTTAGAATAAGAATAAGCGTGAATTGAATAGAAGAACAAAAAGTACTTTGCATTAATACTCGAGAACAGCAGAGCTCCACACCTTAATCTATGGTGTGTAGAAACTCCACCGCTGAAAATACATAAGTGATAATGGTTCAGGCATGGCCGAATGGCCAGCCTCCACAAAAGTCTAAGATAGCCTAAAAATGATCAAAGATAGATACCCTAATGAAAATACAATAGTAAAAAGTCCTATTTATACTAGACTAGTTACTAGGGGTACAGAAATGAGTAAATGATGCAGAAATTCACTTCTGGGCCCACTGGGTGTGTGCTTGGGCTGAGCATTGAAGCTTTCACGTGTAGAGGTCTTCCTTGGAGTTGAACGCCAGTTTGTAACTTGTTTCTTTCGTTTAACTCTGCTTTGCAACTTGTTTCTGGCGTTTAACACCATAATAGGGCAGATAGCTGGCGTTAAACGCCAGTTTTCGTCGTCTAAACTCGGGCAAATTATGTACTATTATATATTGATAGAAAGCCCTAGATGTCTACTTTCCAACGCAGTTGAGAGCATGCCATTTGGACTCCTGTAGCTCCAAAAATTCCATTTCGAGTGCAGGGAGGTCAGAATCCAACAGCATTAGCAGTCCTTTGTCAGCCTCTGAATCAGATTTTTGCTCAGGTCCCTCAATTTCAGCCAGAAAATATTTGAAATCACAGAAAAACACACAAACTCATAGTAAAATCCAGAAATGTGAATTTTTCTTAAAAACGAATAAAAATATACTAAAAACTAACTAAATCATACTAAAAACTATATAAAAACAATGCCAAAAAGCGTATAAATTATCCGCTCATCACAACACCAAACTTAAATTGTTGCTTGTCCCCAAGTAACTAAAAATAAAATAGGATAAAAAGAAGAGAATATACAACGAATCTCACAATATCAATGAAACTTAGTCCCAATTAGATGAGCGTGGCTAGCAGCTTTTTGCTTCTGAATAGTTTTGGCATCTCACTTTATCCTTTGAAATTCAGAATGATTGGCATCTATAGGAACTCAGAATTTTGGATAGTGTTATTGATTCTCCTAGTTCAGTATGTTTATTCTTGAACACAGCTACTTTATGAGTCTTGGCCGTGACCCTAAACACGTTGTTTTTCAGTATTACCACCGGATACATAAATGTCACAGACACATAACTGGGTGAACCTTTTCAGATTGTGACTCAGCTTTGCTAAAGTCCCCAGTTAGAGGTGTCTAGAGTTCTTAAGCACACTCTTTTGCTTTCGATAACAACTTTAACCACTCAGTCTCAAGCTTTTCACTTGGACCTTCATGACATAAGTACATGGTTAGAGACAGCTTGATTTAGCCGCTTAGGCCTGGATTTTATTTCCTTGGGCCCTCCTATCCATTAATGCTCAAAGCCTTGGATCCTTTTTACCCTTGCCTTTTGGTTTAAAGGGCTATTGGCTTTTTCTGCTTTCTTTTTCTTTTTCATTTTTTTCGCCATATTTTTTTCCGCAAGCTTTATTATTCACTGCTTTTCTTGCTTCAAGAATAAATTTCATAATTTTTCAGATTATCAATAATATTTCACTTTGTTCATCATTCTCTCAAGAGCCAATAATTTTAACATTCATAAAATTCACTATAAAAAAAATGCACTGTTCAAGCATTCATTCAAGATAAAATTTGAAATCCAAGTACTTCTTGTTATTTTGTAATTAAGCATATTTTTCATTTAAGAGAGGTGAAGGATTCATGGAATTATTCATAGCTTTAAGACATAGACACTAGACACTAATGATCATGTAATGAAGACACAAACATAGACAAACATGAAGCTCAAAAACCGAAAACAGAAAAATAAATAGACAAGGAGATTAAGGAATGAGTCCACCTTAGTGAGGGTGGCGTCTTCCTCTTGAAGGACCAATGGTGTTCTTGAGCTCCTCTATGTCTCTTCCTTGCCTTTGTTGCTCCTCCCTCATAGCTCTTTGATCTTCTCTAATCTCATTGAGAATGATGGAGTGCTCTTGGTGTTCCACCCTTAATTGGTTCATGTTATGACTCAATCCTTCTAGAGAAGTGTTGAGTTGTTCCCAATAGTTGTTTAGAGGAAAATGCATCCCTTGAGGCATCTCAGGGATTTCTTGATGATGAGCTTCTTCATGCGTCTCTTGAGATCCATGAATGGGTTCTCTTGTTTGCTCCATCATCTTCTTAGTGATAAGCTTGTCCTCTTCAATGAGGATGTCTCCTTCTATGACAACTCCAGCTATGTTGCATAGATGGCAAATGAGATGAGGAAAAGCTAGCCTTGCCAAGGTGGAGGGCTTTCGGCTACTTTGTAGAGTTCTAGAGAGATAACTTCATGAACTTCTACTTGCTCTCTAATCATGATGCTATGGATCATGATGGCCCGATCCACAGTTACTTCAGATCAGTTGCTAGTGGGGATGATGGAGCATTGGATGAACTCCAACCATCCTTTAGCCACAGGCTTAAGGTCCAGTCTTCTCAATTGAACCGGCTTGCCTTTTGAGTCTCTTTTCCATTGAGCTCCTTCCACACATATGTCCATGAGGACTTGGTCCAACCTTTGATCAATGTTGACCCTTCTAGTGTAGGGGCGTGCGTCTTCTTGCATCATAGGCAAGTTCAACGCCAACCTTACGTTCTCCGGACTGAAATCTAAGCATTTCCCCTGAACCATTATAAGCTAATTCTTTGGGTTTGGGTTTATGCTTTGATCATGGTTCCTAGGGATCCATGCATTTGCATAGAACTCTTGAACCGTTAAGATTCTAACTTATTGAATGGAATTGGAGAGAACTTCCCATCCTCTTCTTCTAATCTCTTGTCGGATCTCCGGATATTCACCCTTTTTTAGCTTAAAAGGGACCTCAGGGATCACCTTTTTCTTGGCCACAACTTCATAGAAGTGGTCTTGATGGGCTTTTGAGATGAATCTCTCCATCTCCCATGACTCAGAGGTGGAAGCAATTGCCTTCCCTTTCCTCTTTCTTGAGGTTTCTCTGGCCTTTAGTGCCATCAATGGTTATGGAAAAATAAAAAAGCTATGCTTTTACCATACCAAACTTAGAATGCTGCTCGCCCTTGAGCAAAAGAAGAAAGAATAGAAGAAGAAGAAGAAGATATGGAGGAGAGAGAGAGGTGTGGGTTTCGGCCAAGGGGAGAAGAGAGGGCAGTGTTGTGTGAAAATGAAGAAGGATGGATGTGTTTATATAATGAAGGGAGAGGCATTTGGGTTCAGTCATTTAGGGTGGGTTTGGGTGGGAAAGAGATTTTGAATTTGAAGGTAGGTGGGGTTTATGGGGAAGAGTAGATGGATGTGATTGGTGAAGGGGTAATAGGGAAGAGAGATTGAGGTAATTGGTGAAGGGTATAGTATTATTGGATTTGTGAAGAACAGATAATTGGGGTAGGTGGGGATCCTGTGGGGTTCACAGATCCTGAGGTGATCCTGTGGGATCCACAGATCTTGAGGTGTCAAAGATTTCTCATTCCTGCATCTTTTAGGCGTGTAAAATGCCCTCTGTAGGCAATCCTGGCATTTAACACCAAACTGCAGCTTGTTTCTGGTGTTAAACGCCCAAATGTAGCCTATTTCTGGCATTTAACGCCAACCTGATGCTTGTTTCTGGCGTTAAACGCCAGCTTGGTACTTGTTTCTGGCGTTTAAATGCCAGATAGCTCTTCCTCCAGGGTGTGCTTTTTCTTCTGCTATTTTTTTATTCTATTTTTAATTTTTGCAATTGTTTTGTGACTCCACATGATCATAAACCTAATAAAACATAAAAGAACAATAGAAATATAGATAAATAAAAAAATTGGGTTGCCTCCCAAAAAGCGCTTCTTTAATGTCAATAGCTTGACAGTGAGTTCTCATGGAGCTTCACAAATGTTCAGAGCATGATGAGGGCCTCCCAATACCAAACTTAGAGTTTGAATATGGGGGCTTCTCAACACCAAACTTAGAGTTTGGTTGTGGCCTCCCAACAACAAACTTAGAGTTTGATTGTGGGGGCTTTGTTTGACTTTGTATTAAGAGAAGCTTTTCATGCTTCCTCTCCATGGTTGCAGAGAAAAATCCTTGAGCTTTAAACACAAGGTAGTCCCCATTCAATTGAAGGACTAGCTCTCCTCTGTCAACATCAATCATAACTTCTGCTGTGGCTAGGAAGAGTCTTCCAAGGATGATGCATTCATCCTCATCCTTTCCAGTGTCTAGGATTATGAAATCAGCAGGGATGTAAAGGTCTTTAACCTTCACTAACATGTCCTCTACCAATCCATAAGCTTGTTTTATTGATTTGTATGCCATCTCTAATGAGATTCTTGCAGCTTGTACCTTAAAGATCCCCAGTTTCTCCATTACAGAGAGTGGCATAAGATTTATACCTGACCCCAGGTCACACAGAGCCTTCTCAAAGGTCATGGTGCCTATGGTACAGGGTATTAAGAATTTACCAGGATCTTGTTTCTTTTGAGGTAAAGTTTCTGAACCCATGTATTTAGTTCACTAATGAGCAAGGGGGGTTCATCTTCCCAAGTCTCATTACCAAACAACTTAGCATTCAGCTTCATGATGGCTCCTAGATATTGAGCAACTTGCTCTTCAGTTACATCTTCATCCTCTTCAGAGGAAGAATAGTTCTCAGAGCTCATGAATGGCAGAAGGAAGTTTAATGGAATCTCTATGGTCTCTATATGACCCTCAGATTCCTTTAGGTTCTTAATAGGGAACTCCTTTCTTTCTGGAGGATGTCCTATGAGGTCTTCCTCATTGGGATTCACGTCCTCCCCTTCCTCTTTAGATTTGGCCATTTTGATTATATCAATGGCCTTGCACTCTCTTTTTGGATTCTCTTCTATATTGCTTGGGTGAGTACTAGGAGGAGTTTCAATGATTTTCTTACTCAGCTGACCCATTTGTGCCTCCAAGTTTCTAATGGAGGACCTTGTTTCATTCATGAAACTTAAAGTGGCCTTAGATAGATCAGAGACTATGTTTGCGAAGCTAGAGGGGCTCTACTCAGAATTCTCTGTCTGTTGCTGAGAAGATGATGGAAAAGGCTTGCTACTGCTAAACATATTTCTTCCACCATTATTAAAGCCTTGTTAAGGCTTCTGTTGATCCTTCTATGAGAAATTTGGATAATTTCTCCATGAGGGATTATAGGTGCTTTCATAGGCTTCACCCATGTAATTCACCTCTGCCATTGCAGGGTTCTCAGGATCATAAGCTTCTTCTTCAGAAGATGCCTCTTTAGTACTGTTGGATGCATTTTGCAATCCATTCAGACTCTGAGAAATCATGTTGACTTGCTGAGTCAATATTTTGTTCTGAGCCAATATGGCATTCAGAGCATCAATTTCAAGAACTCCCTTCTTCTGAGGCGTCCCATTACTCACAGGATTCCTCTCAAAGGTGTACATGAATTGGTTATTTGCAACCATGTCAATGAGTTCTTGAGCTTCTACAGGCATTTTCTTTAGGTGAATGGATCCACCTGCAGAATGGTCCAGTGACATCTTAGAGAATTCAGATAGACCATCATAGAATATATCCAAAATGGTCCACTCTGAAAGCATGTCAGAAGGACACTTTTTGGTCAACTACTTGTATCTTTCCCAAGCTTCATAGAGGGATTCACCATCTTTTTGCCTGAAGGTCTGAACATCCACTCTAAGCCTGCTCAGCTTTTGAGGAGAAAAGAACTTGGCCAAGAAGGCTGTGACCAGCTTATCCCAAGAGTCCAGGCTATCTTTAGGTTGTGAATCCAAGCATGGTCTAGCTCTGTCTCTCACAGCAATTGGGAAAAGCATGAGCCTGTAGACTTCAGGATCTACTCCATTAGTCTTAACAGTATCACAGATTTGCAAGAACTCAGTTAAAAACTGATAGAAATCTTCTGATGGAAGTCCATGAAACTTGCAATTCTGTTGCATTAGAGCAACTAGTTGAGGCTTTAGCTCAAAATTGTTTGCTCTAATGACAGGGATTGAGATGCTTCTTCCATAAAAATTGGAAGTAGGTGTAGTATAATCACCAAGCATCCTCCTTGCATTATTGTTGTTGTCATTATTTTCGGCTGCCATCTCCTCTTCTTTTTCAAAAATTTCTGTAAGGTTTTCTTTGGATTATTGTATTTTAGCTTCTCTTAGTTTCTTCTTCAGAGTCCTTTCAAGTTCAGGATCTGCTTCAACAAGAATGTCCTTGTCCTTGCTCCTGCTCATATGAAAAAGAAGAGAACAGAAAAGAAGAGGAATCCTCTATGTCACAGTATAGAGATTCCTTTATGTGAGTAGAAGAGAAGAAGAATAGAAGAGGAAAAATTCGAACATAGAGAGAGAAGAGAAGAGGGTCCGAATTATGAGTAGAAGAGAAGTGTTAGTAATTAAATAAATAAATAGAAGAAGATGAGAGGGAGAGAATTTCGAAAATTGTTTTTGAAAAATAGTTAGTGATTTTCGAAAATTAAGAGAAGAAATAAAATTAAAATTAAAATTTGAAACAATTAGTTAAATAAAAAGATTTTTGAAAAAGAGTGAGGAATTTTCGAAAATTAGAGAGAGAAAAGTAGTTAGGTGGTTTTGAAAAAGATAAGAAACAAACAAAAAGTCAATTTTGAAAAGATAAGACCTTAGAAAAGATTTTGAAAAAGATATGATTTGAAAAAGATATGATTGAAATTTATTTTGAAAAGGATTTGAAAAGAGAATTAAAAAGATTTGATTTTTAAAATTAAAATTGATTACTTGACTAACAAGAAACTAAAATATATGATTCTAGAATTTAAAGATTGAACCTTTCTTAACAAGAAAGTAACAAACTTCAAATTTTTGAATCAATCACATTAGTTATTAGTAAAGTTATCGAAAATTTTGAAGTAAAGATAAGAAAGTATTTTGAAAATTAATTTTAAAAAAAATTTCGAAAATATAAAAGAAAATGAAAAAGATTTGATTTTTGAAAAAGTTTTGAAAAGATAAGTGTTCATACCATGGGTCGAGCTGTCCGACCCGGGATGTTCTACAGACAAAGCGACCGACCTCTTCAGGTCAGGATGACCCGACCTCTTCTCAAAGAGCTTGGCCAAATCACAGGAAAGCACAATAAAGGGCCCAAATAGAGGAACACGACCCCAATCCAAAGGCAGCCCAAGCCTATAGAGATAAGGGCGGTTCCCATGAAAGATAAAGATAAAAATAAAGATAGAAGATAAGATAATTAACTTATCTTATCTGCAAAGGTCACTCTACACCATTATAAATACACTAGAGCACCCAGGTATAACTCATACTCTGATTCTACTCAATACCTACTTAATACCCTTGCTAACTTAAGCATTGGAGTCCCTTGCAGGTACCCCCACCTTCCGGGGACGAAGGAATCAGCACCTCCATCAAGTCCCACAAATCGGATATCACCGTTCTAACCAGTATAGAAGATCTCATCCGAGATTGACCTACAGTTTTCAGGTAGCCCTTGGAACATTGGCGCCGTTGCGGGGACCTGGAAGTCATCCTATTACCATGGCAGACGACCATGACAACGATCACACCTCAGATCTAGAAGAAAGAACGCCGTATAAAAACGCGGACGCCACACCAAAAGATACTCCCCAAATCAACAATAAGAAGAACTCCCCAAACGAGGGAGCCCTGGATGCATTTCAAGATCGGTTAAAACAACTTGAGGAAGATGCTCTACGTTAACGAGAGGCCGAGAAGGATCTACAAAGAGAAATAAGGCGACACCGGGAACTGGAAAACAAACTCCTAAAACTTGAAGCAAATGTCAAGAGCAAAGCCAACCGATCCACTCCCGAAGATAACGCACGAAAGGAGCAAGACCCATTCACCAAAGAGATGATGAAGACGAAAATCCCAAAGGACTTTAAACTCCCAGACATGACCTTATACGACGGCACTACAGATCCCAGCCATTATCTCAGCAACTTCAGAAGTAGAATGTATCTCACCGATGCCTCAGATGCAGTTCGTTGCAAAGCCTTTCCAACTACTTTAACAAAAACAACAATCAGATGGTTCGACAATCTCCCTCCTAGGTCCATCTCAAGTTTCGACGACATGGCTAAGAAATTCCTGGCCAGATTCTCCATCCAAAAGGACAAAGCTAAACATGCTCCGAGCTTATTAGGAATCAGGCAAGGAGAATGGGAAACCCTGCGTAACTACATGGAAAGATTCAACAAGACATGTATGGATATACAGAACTTACCAACTGAAGCCGCTATTTTGGGCCTCATTAATGGTTTGCGAGAAGGGACCTTTAGTCAATCTATATAAAAAAAGTACCCCACATCTCTAAACGAGGTGCAGGAACGAGCGGAAAAATACATCAACATGGAGGAAAACTCCCGGTTAGAAGAAACCTCGAAGGCCGGTTCACTCCCGGGATAAAGACAAAGATTCCAGAAAGAAGAAAGATCGACATGGAGAGAAAATAAAAAAATACCACAATTACACCCCTCTTCGGGTGTCTCTTGTGGATTTATACAGAGAGGTTTGCAACATGGAAAAAATACCACCAGCTCGACCACTCAAAGGCAAAAAAGGAGGAGAAAACCGGGGTGAATATTGTGAATACCATCGAATCCGCGGGCACTCCACCAATGAGTGTTTCGACCTAAAAAATGTCATAGAAAAGCTAGTACGAGAAGGAAAGCTAGATCGATACCTGGCCACCCATGATGATGAACAAAGGAAAAGAAGAAGAGCAGAAGATGTGGGACCAACCGCGCGATCATCTCGAACGCCAGAAAGACATGTCCACATGATACATGGCGGATTCGCCGGGGGAGGAATCTCCAAATCATATCGCAAAAGACATCTCAAAGACGTATATCACGTCGCAGAAAAGGAGGAAGCACCTGACATCCCGGCGATCACTTTTACCAAGGAAGACGCATCCGGCATCGCATCAGGGCATGACGATCCCATGGTCAGCACTATTATACTGGCAAACACAAATCTTCACCGCACGTTGATAGACCAGGGGAGCTCTGCCGATATCTTATTCAAAACCGCTTTCGACAAACTCAGCTTGGAAGAAAAAGAACTCAGAGCATATCTGGACAGCCTGTTCGGGCTAGGAGATACCCCAGTTCAACCGATGGGATACATCTCGCTCCACACAACTTTCGGAAAAGGAAGTCAGTCAAGAACACTCAAAATAGATTATATCGTCATCGACGTAAGCTCAGCCTACAATGCCCTAATAGGTCGGGCAACGTTAAATCAGCTCGGCACAATAGTCTCGACTCCGCATCTATGCATGAAGTTCCCAACTGCAGGAGGAATAGCCACGATAAAGGTAGATCAGAAGATGGCGCGCCGCTGTTACAACAAAAGTCTAAACCTCAGAGGCAGAGGAGAAGAATTTAACATAATTGAGCTCGGTGGAGTTCAGAGGCGGGAGGAGCTCCGCCCACAACCTGAAGGAGAAATAAAGAAAATCCAGATCGGGGACACCCCGAACCAAACAACCAACATTGGCACACTCCTAAAAAGTGACATAAAAGAATCACTCATACAGTTTCTACGAGACAACGGCGACCTCTTTGTGTGGAAGGCCGTAGACATGCCAGACATAGATCCCAAACTAATGTACCACAAGCTAGCAGTCTACTCAGGATCCCGGCCGGTACAACAAAGGCACAGAAAGCTAGGACCAGAACGCTCTCAATCTGTGGAAGAACAGGTACAAGCTCTACTGGAGGCAGGTTTCATAAGAGAAGTCAAATACCCGCTATGGCTTGCTAATGTCGTTTTGGTAAAAAAAGTCAAATGGAAAGTGGAGAATGTGCACCGACTATACCGATCTCAACAAAGCTTGCTCGAAAGATCCTTATCCGCTCCCAAACATCGACGCACTGGTAGATGCCTCCTCCGAATACAAATACCTCTCCTTTATGGACGCATACTTGGGATATAACCAAATCCCAATGTACCCACCCGACCAAGAAAAAACCTCTTTCTTAACCCCAAAGGCAAATTTTTGCTACATTGTTATGCCCTTCGTTCTTAAAAACGCGGGAGCCACTTACCAAAGATTAGTGAACAAAGTTTTTTCAGATCACATCGGAAAGATCATGGAGGTCTACGTAGACGACATGCTAGTGAAGACGCAAAACGAAGAGATGTTATTATCCGACCTGACACAAGTATTCAACACCATAAGACAACACGGCATGCGACTCAATCCCGCGAAATGTACCTTCGTAGTAGAAGCTGGTAAATTCTTGGGTTTTATGATCACACAGAGAGGAATCGAGGCAAACCCAGACAAGTGCAGGGCCGTACTCGACATGAAAAGTCTGACTTGTATCAAAGAAGTGCAACAACTCAACGGGTGGTTGACAGCCTTGTCCAGATTCTTGGCAGGATCAACAATAAGATCTTTCCCCTGCTACGCCACTCTAAGGAAGGGAAAGGAGTTTGAATGGACAGCAGAATGCGAGCAAGCCTTCCAAGACTTCAAAAAATTTCTGGGATGGCCACCTATATTAAGTCGGTCACGGGAAGGAGAACCACTCATATTGTACCTTGCGGTAGGAAATCGGGCAATAGTCTCAACACTGGTCTGAGAAGACAACAGTGGGCAACAACCCATATACTTTATCAGCAAAGCATTACAAGGATCTGAGCTGAACTATCAGAAAATAGAAAAGTTCGCTTACGCTCTCATAATAACATCTCGACGACTTCGCCCATATTTCCAGTCTCACACCATTAAAGTTTAGACCAACTAGCCCATAAAAGGAATCTTACAGAAAACAGACTTGGCAGGCAGAATCTTGCAATGGGTAGTCGAGTTGTCCGAATTCGACCTTCAATACGAAGCTCGGGCGGCCATCAAATCTCAATATCTGGCCGACTTCATTGCGGAATTTACGGACACACCGGAAATCCCTGCAGAATGGAATCTATATGTGGATGGCTCCTCAAATAAAATGGAAAGTGGCGCAGGAGTAATAATTGAAAGCGACCAGGGAACCCAAATCGAACTCTCCCTCAAATTCGGGTTCCCTACCTCAAACAATCAAGCGGAATATGAGGCACTACTAGCTGGTTTGAAGCTGGCTAGGGAGGTTGGAGCTCAAAAACTTATCATCTTCAGTGATTCACAGGTAGTTACTTCACAAATAACAGGAAGCTACCAAGCCCACTATAAAAAAGTACTTGGACAAAACCAGGGAATAGCTCAGACAACTCGGAGAGTATGAGGTTCGTCACATACCCCGAGAACAAAATGCCCGGGCCGATGCACTCTCAAAACTAGCCAGCACCAAACCAGGAGGCAACAATAGAAGCCTCATACAAGAAATTCTACAGAATCCATCAATCTCAGAAGAAGAAAAGGTCCTAGCCATAACAGGTCACAATCAGGGATGGATGACTCCCATAATTAACTACCTCAGAACAGAAGTTCTCCCCACAGATGAGAAAGAGGCAAAGAGATTAAAACGAGAAGCACAATACTACACCATCATAAATAATAATCTATACAAAAGAGAGATTTCAATACCACTGCTAAAATGCATGCCGACTTCCAACACAAAAGATGTCCTAGAAGAAGTACACAGTGGCATCTGTGGCAACCACCTCAGAGCGCAGGCACTCGCCAAAAAAGTACTTCGGGCAAGATTCTATTGGCCAACTCTACAAAAAGAAGCCACAGAATTTGTAAGGACATGCTCACCATGTCAGAAGCATGCCAACTTTCACACCGCTCCGCCAGAGGACCTCATCAGCATAACCTCACGTTGGCCATTCGCAAAATGGGGACTCGACCTCCTCGGACCTTTTTCTCAAGGATCAGGACAAGTCAAATTCCTCATAGTAAGAATAGACTACTTCACAAAATGGATCGAGGTAGAACCCCTAGCCAATGCCACAGCTCAAAGAATTCAGAAATTCCTATATAGAAACATCGTCACAAGGTTTGGAGTTTCATACTCCATCACTACAGACAATGGTACCCAGTTCATGGATGCAGGCTTCAGAAAACTAGTGGCCGACTTGAATATAAAACAACAATTCACATCTGTTGAGCATCCCCAAGCCAATGGGCATGCTGAAGCTGCTAACAAAGTCATATTAGCATGGTTAAAGCGGAAATTACAGGATGCAAAGGGAGCCTGGGCCGAGAAACTCCACAGGTTCTATGGGCATATCGAACGACGCCACATTCCACCACAAAGGAATCACCCTTTCGATTAGCATATGGAATGGAGGCGATGATCCCAGTGGAGGTCGAAGAAGGGTCACCCAGAGTGATCCACTTTAGCGAGAAAGCCAATTCCCAACTTCAAAAGGAAGAGCTCGACTTACTTCCAGAAATCCGAAAAAGAGCTCGGATAAGGGAAGAGGCGCTAAAACGACGAATGGCCTCCAAGTATAACCAAAGGGTAATACGACGGACCTTTACTGAGGATGACCTCACCCTAATACGAAATGACATCGGAATAACTCGACCGGGAGAAGGAAAGCTGGCAGCAAACTGGAAAGGACATTACTGAGTCATAGAAGTGCTGGGAAAGGGCTATTACAGGCTTTCCGAACTCAACGGGTGAGAAATTCCCAGGTCATGGCATGCCTGCAACCTAAGAAGGTACTATAGCTAGGGGTGACAAAAGATCTTGGACAAAGGCGCACTCTTTTTTCCTGAAAAAAGGTTTTTTAACGAGGCACCAAGCCAAGACCTACAAATCACCCGACTTAGAAAAATTAACCATGTATATTTGCATTTTCTTTTAATAAAACTTGTTCAAATTTTCTACAAACGCTCAAGTCGTATTATTCTAAAACATTCATCGCCCGATTATAAAGCTACAGATCGACAGAAAGTGAAAACCAAAAATTCACTACGCGATCACGATAAAAACGAGGGTTAAAACCCAAATTCTACAAAATCGGCAAAGATGAAAACAGAATCATGTAAGAAGTTATAGAAAGTAATCCATAGAAAGGACCTGACGAGGTCCTAATAAAATGGATTGCTATAAAATAATTTAAAAAACTAGACGACACAAAAAGTTGGACCAGCCACAACAACCCAACTTATAAGTAAAGCCCTGGAAAGAGGTCTGGCCAACCCTATAAAAGAGGATTACTATAACTTCGAAGAGCCCAACATGATGAAGTCGGACTCCTACAAAAGTTACAAAAGATGAATCCCTGAAAGAGACCTGAACAAGGTCCAAGAAAGAGGATTATCAAGTAACTCGACAGGGCCCGACATGACGAAGTCGGCCCGAAAAGATAAAGTTACAAAAGATAAATCCCTGAAAGAGACCTGAACAAGGTCCAAGAAAGAGGATTATCAAGTAACTCGACAGGGACTGACAAGAAGAAGTCGGACTAAAGCTACAAAAAGTTATAAAAAGTAATCCGTAAAAAAGAGACTTAACAAGGTCCAAACAAAGCGGATTGCTAGAAATAACTTCCAAAAAGACCAACCGACATGAAGAAGCCAGCCCAGGGCGACCAAAAGCGATGGAGTTATAAAAAGTAAACCCAAGGGGTTACTAGAAATAACTCAAGAAAAAATCAACTGAGAGAATCAACCAACAGAAGGGAGATAACTCGACCCGAAAGACCACGACCTCGCCAAAATCAATCTACAAAGTATTCTATCAAAGAATACTCAAACAAACAACTAGCCTTAAAAGGGACACTTCAACTAAGACAAGAAATAAACAAAGCACAAAGGCAATCAAAAGAGGTCGGATAAAAAACACTCTGAAGATTCCTGGTAAGTGCTAAAGAAAGCTGCAAGGAAGCATATCACAAAGAAACAAGGCAGTTACCATAAAACAAGACTCGAGAGGCCGCTTGAAGCCAACCCCAAGAGCAAGAGAAACTATTTTGTTTTTCAAAATAAAGTTGCTAAAGTAGCAACCGGAGTATCCAAAGTCAGAGATCACAAACTTACAAAAATAAAGAGTTCAAAATCCCACAAAAATCGGGCTATAAACAAACATATCAGAAAAGTTATAGAGGATCCAAAGGCTTCCTAGTAGCAGCATCTTGAGGAGAAGGAGGGCGAGTCTGAAGGGGAACTGTGTCCACTGTCCCGTCATCCCGGTTCAAAATCTGGACGTCTGGATCAGATTCCGGCTGTGTAGCTTCAACTGCCGAGGTTGAGGAAGGCGGGACAACAGAGGCTTTGGCAGAAGTGACCGGAGGAGGGACGACATCATCATCATCATCAGGATCGTCAGGGATAATCTTACCATCCTTCACAACATTATCCAAGCTAAATAAGGCAAGATCAGTTCCCGGGGCGATAACCTGAACCTGCTCCTTCAGGTTCTCATAAGCAGCAGTTACGCTACCCACAAGATGATCCTGGAGCTCGAAATAATCAACCCGGGCCAACTCTAGCTCCTCCCGAAGATGCATCACTTCTCGGTAGGACGTGACATAGCTTTCTTTGTGTTTCAAAGCCACATCCTCAGCCAATCGCACAGACGCCGCCAGGGCAAGAGAGCTGGTCTTCTCCCCCTCCAGCTCTTTCTTCAGTTTAGTCACCTCCGCTTCAAACGCCCCCTTTAGACCCTTCATCCGATCAAATTCTTTCTTAGCTTCCTCCATAAAAGCTTTGGTAGCGTGTAGAGGCAGATTTTGGGCAGTGCGATATAAAGCAGCTCCCATATGAGCCATCGTAACACTACTCCGAGTTATAAAATCCAAGTGATGAAGGAGAGATACATCATCCATTGAAAGAGCATCATAAGGAGCGATATGCTGGTCCACAAAACCAATAGGATCAAAATCCGGGGCATCCAGATTGAAGGGTTCAATAGTTCGAGGTCTTTTTGGAGGAGGGGCAGCCGAAGAAGAAACCACAGCAGCAGTAGAAGATTGAGGAGGATCCACTAAACGGACCCGAGGTGTAGGGATCATTCTCTTCGGGCCAGGAGAGTTTGGCACGGGTGGCTTCGAAGGAGCTTGGGAGGTTCCTTCCCCATCAGCCCGGGCCGAGATATTTTGAGTTACAGTAGCTTTCTTCAATTTCTTGAAAGCCTTCATTGCATCGTTGTTTTTGGCCATCTCTGAAAAATGAAAAATAGCAATTTATCAAACTGAGAGAAGAAATAGGAAGGAATCAACAAAACAAAATATATCAAGGCAGTACCCAAAGCAGTTCGAATAAGGGATGGATCTCCCAAAGACTTTTTAGTATCCAAATGAGGAGGTTCTCCCCAAATATCCTCCAAAACATTCACAAAGGCCTGCTCGACTTCACTCAACATCTCCCAAGTATATCGGGATACCACTACGTTCCTCTGCCACTCTAGGGAAAAGCAGGGCTCATTATTTTCATCTAGAAAGGAAGGTCGGGCTCCTTCAACAGCCCGGACCTTAAAGAAGTAGTTCTTAAAATCGCGAAAAGATTCGTCATAAATGGAAAAAACCTTGTGCCCTTGAGGAGACCTAAAAGAAATCCAAGAAGCCTTTTTCTTGGTAGTCCCAGGTTTGGTCAACATAAAAAGATACAGAAAAAGAGTTTGAGAAGGCGTAACACCAAATTCTTGACAAACAAGCTGAAAAATCTTGATGAAACCCCACGAATTCGGATGGAGCTGCAAAGGGGCTACGTTACAAGACCATAGTAGGTCAGTTTCAAAAGAGGTAAAAGGAAAGGTGAAGTTCATTTGGCCAAAAAAGAAATCATAAGCATAGAAGAAGGGACGCTCCCCCTGGGTCAGGACCGGGAAGCAAACTCTATCACCAGAATTGGGTGCCACTATCTCGTAATTGCTCTCCTGATCCTCACTGCTACAGACACAATGATGCCTTCTAAGCGTCACACAAAATTCAAAATCAGCTAAAGAAACACACAACAAGACAAGAGAGTCCAGCCAATCGGACATCCCTTCAGGAACCATAGGAGATGCCTCGACAATACTTTTTCGGGAAGACATGGCCAACTAGTCCTACAAACAAGAAAAAAGATTGGGTTACTAAAAAAGGTAAAGACATCCCAGATCAAATCAAAACAACTCGAACAGCACAACCCAGCGCCAGTATAACAGATAAAAAGGAAAACCTCTAAACACAACCCAAGGTCCAGGGGCATCCTTTGGAGGCAATCGGGGAATAAGACTTTCAGGAAAATCTACAAGGCTAGCGTCTCAATGGAAACCCTTTCCAAGAAAAACAAACGCAAAGAAGATCATACGAACTGCCAAAAGAAAAAAGGCTATAATAGTTCAGAAATCAGCAAAATAGCAGACAAAATCCTAAAGAGCCAAACCAGGGAGATACACTCAGAAGCATACGAAGGGACAAAAAAAAGAAAGCATACATCACAATAACAAAACCAGGCGTGGTAAAAATCCAAGCTTCCCAACATGCACTCAGTCAAAATCAAAGCTTCAAGACCAAACACGACACAGCGGAACAACAAGCAAAAAGAGAAGATAAACCGACCTAAAAAAAGGAGAAGCGTGTGGAGAGCGAAGATGAAAGAGATCAAGAATTGCCGTCGAAAGCAAGAAGAGCACCTACGATCGTCAAGCAATGTCACAAAAAGAAACGCAAAGGGGCAGACAATAGCAACAGAAGTGAGAAAGAAAAGGGGAAGTTACAAAGAGGAGAATAAACCGTTTCTGTGTGTAAAGTTCAAAATAAAAAGAAGCAAAAGAAACGGGGCATTGAAAACCAATTAGTGGGGGCATTAAAAACTCTCACGCATTCCCAAGGCCAAAACACTAAATGCAAAAGTGTGAGCTTTCAGAAGAAATGAAACAGAAACGCTCCGCATTCAAAAAGGAACTCTACAAAGACAAGATCGACAACATGCTCGAGTTCGGCTTCACCCAAGAAAGTTCGAAGTCCTAAAACTAAGACTCGACCTCCAAACAAAGGCCGAGCTCGAGCAGGGGCACTGTTCATACCCTGGGTCGAGCTGTCCGACCCGGGATGTTCTACAGACAAAGCGACCGACCTCTTCAGGTCAGGATGACCCGACATCTTCTCAAAGAGCTCGACCAAATCACTGGAAAGCCCAATAAAGGGCCCAAATAGAGGAACATGACCCCAATCCAAAGGCAGTCCAAGCCTATAGAGATAAGGACGGTTCCCATGAAAGATAAAGATAAAGATAAAAGATAAGATAACTAACTTATCTTATCTGCAAAGGTCACTGTACACCATTATAAATACACTGGAGTACCCAAGTATAACTCATACTCTTATTCTACTCAATACCTACTTAATACCCTTGCTAACTTAAGCATCGGAGTCCCTTGCAGGTACCCCCACCTTCCGGGGACGAAGGAATCAGCACCTCCATCAAGTCCCACAAATCGGATATCACCGTTCTGACCAGTATAGAAGATCTCATCCGAGATCGACCTACAGTTTTCAGGTAGCCCTCGGAACAATAAGATTTTTTTAAAATTGAAATCTTGACTTGACTAACAAGAAACAACTTATTTTAAAAATTTTTGACTAAGTCAACCCAAAGATTTCAAAATTTATGAGTAAAATAAGGAAAAGATACTTTTTATTTTTTTGACTAAGGAGAGAGAAAAACACAAATATGACCCAAAACATGAAAATTTTGGATCAAAACCAATTATGCATGCAAGAACACTATGAATGTCAAGATGAACACCAAGAACACTTTGAAGATCAAGATGAACATCAAGAACTTATTTATGAAAAATTTTCAAGAAAAGAAAAACATGCAAGACACCAAACTTAGAAATTTTTAATGCTTAGACACTAACAAACTAAAAATGCATATGAAAAACAAGAAAATACATAAAACAAGAAAATATGAAGATCAAACAAGAAGACTTATCAAGAACAACTTGAAGATCATGAAGAATGCAATGCATGAATTTTTCGAAAAATGCACAAATTTTAAAAACATGCAATTGACACCAAACTTAAAAATTGACTCTAGACTCAAACAAGAAACACAAAATATTTTTTATTTTTATGATTTTATTAATTTTTTGGATTTGTTTTAAATTATTTTTGGAAAAACGCAAACAAATAAAAAATTTTGAAAGATTTTTGAAAACTTTTTGAAAAGAAAATTACCTAATCTGAGCAACAAGATGAACTGTCAGTTGTCCAAACTCAAACAATCCCTGGCAACGGCGCCGAAAACTTGATAGGCAAAATTGTGATTCATACTTTTCACAACTCGAAAAATTCCTAGCAATGGCTCCAAAAATTTGGTGCACAATACTATGGTTCACACACATTCTTCACAACTTTGCACAACTAACCAGCAAGTGCACTGGGTCATCCAAGTAATAAACCTTACGTGAGTAAGGGTCGATCCCACGGATATTGTTGGCATGAAGCAAGCTATGGTCATCTTGTAAATCTCAGTCAGGCGGATTCTAATGGTTATAATGGTTTTCGAATATAAAGATAAATAAAGCATAAAATAAAGATAGAAATACTTGTGTAATTCATTGGTGGGAATTTCAGATAAGCGCATGAAAATACTGTATTCCTTCTCAATCTCTGCTTTTCTACTGCTTTCATCCAATCATTCTTACTCCTTTCCATGGCAAGCTGTATGTTGGGAGATCACTGTTCTCAATGGCTACCATCCGTCCTCTCAGTGAAAATGGTCCAGGTGCGTTGTCACCGCACGGCTAATCATCTGTCGGTTCTCGATCATGTACGAATATGGTTTACTATCCTTTTGCGTTGTCACCACGCCCTACAGTCGCGAGTTTGAAGCTCGTCACAGTCATTGAATCCCTGAATCCTACTCGGAATACCACAGAAAAGGTTTAGACTTTTTGGATTCTCAAGAATGCTGCCAATGGATTCTAGCGTATACCACGAAGATTCTGATTAAGGAATCCAAGAGATATTCATTCAAGCTTATTTGCATGTAGAACGAAAGTGGTTGTCAGGCACACATTTATAAGTGAGAATGGTGATAAGCGTCACATAATCATCACATTCATCAGGTTCTTGGGTGCGAATGGATATCTTAGAATAAGAATAAGCGTGAATTGAATAGAAGAACAATAGTACTTTGCATTAATACTCGAGGAACAGTAGAGCTCCACACCTTAATCTATGGTGTGTAGGAACTCCACCATTGAAAATACATAAGTGATAATGGTTCAGGCATGGCCAAATGGCCAACCTCCACAAAAGTCTAAGATAGCCTAAAACTAATCAAAGATAGATACCCTAATGAAAATACAATATTAAAAAGTCCTATTTATACTAGACTAGTTACTAGGGGTACAAAAATGAGTAAATGATGCAAAAATCCACTTCTGGGCCCACTGGGTGTGTGCTTGGGCTGAGCATTGAAGCTTTCATGTGTAGAGGTCTTCCTTGGAGTTGAACACCAGTTTGTAACTTGTTTTTTTCGTTTAACTCTACTTTGCAACTTGTTTCTGGCGTTTAACGCCAGAATAGGGCAGAAAGCTGGCATTAAATGCCAGTTTGCGTCATCTAAACTCGGGCAAAGTATATACTATTATATATTGCTAGAAAGCCCTGGATGTCTACTTTCCAACGCAGTTGAGAGCTTGCCATTTGTACTCCTTTAGCTCTAAAAATTCCATTTCGAGTGCAGGGAGGTCAGAATCCAACAGCATTAGTAGTCGTTTGTCAGCCTCTGAATCAGATTTTTGCTCAGGTCCCTCAATTTCAGCCAGAAAATATCTGAAATCACAGAAAAACACACAAACTCATAGTAAAGTCTAGAAATGTGAATTTTTCTTAAAAACTAATAAAAATATACTAAAATCTAGCTAAATCTTACTAAAAACCATATAAAAACAATGCCAAAAAGCGTATAAATTATCCGCTCATCAATCATTAATAAGAACAGTTATAAACCGTTACTTATCGAGTAACGGATCAAAACTACTGTTTAAAATTTCCCGTCAAAACCGTTGTCTATGCCGTAATTGTGGCAACGATTTTTTTGTTACCGTTGCCTTAGGTAAAAAACCGTTGCCTTTGAGCATTGGTAACGGCCGCATATACCACAGGTCAAAACCATTGCCAAAGCGTTGCCTAAAGTTTTAGGAACGGTTATTTGATCAATGGCAATGATTTTTTACCGTTGCAAAAACCCTTGTTTGTTGTAGTAGGTAGTCAGAGACATCGGGCTACCGGGTGCGCAATGGATCAGAGGTGTGACAGGTAATGCACTTCACTTGAGGATAAGTGATCTTAAGCTTGTAGCAAGGGGATGGACAGAATTTATCCATCGTTCAGTCTCAGCTACAAGTAATCAATCTGATCTTACGACGGCTTGAGTTATTATGATCTATTGCATCATGATCGGTGAAGAGGTATGAGTGGACAAAATCATTCCGAATAAACTATATCACCTCACCTCCAATTCAGTTCGAAATTCTCTACTGGGTTTTTCAAGTGTTATCCATCGTCTTTGTGAAGTCATCGCTGTCTTCATTAAGAATGATATCCCCATCTCAATAGGAAGACTAATTACCATGAACTCAATGGATAGAGTGAGAGTAGCACCTCATCAAAGAGCACAAAAAAAGAAGCTCTACAATAAGAGGTAGGGTGGCAGTATGTGTACTCCGCAATCTAAAAACTCTCCACACAACAAGCAAATTTCTATAGATAATTCCAAGAGCACAAGTCCTTGCAAGAGGCACATCACAAGGAGTTCTAAGATTTTAGAGCTTTGCATGAGAAACATCATAAGGAATTCCAAGATTATCGAGCACTTTCTGAGACTCGATATGAAGTCAAAGACTCTTGGCGACTAAACATGCATGCTAAGATGATCTACTATACATGGGCACAAAATTATGCATGTTGGTGCGTGAAATTACACTTCGTATAACTAAACCGACAAGTGCACTAGGTCGTCCAAGTAATACCTGAGTGAGTCAGGGTCGATCCCACGAGGATTGTGATTTGAAGTAAGCTATGGTTATCTTGTAGATCTTAGTCAGGTAGATAGAAAAGTTATTTGTTTGTTTAAAGCGCATAAAAGGAAAATACAAGAAAATGTTACTTAATTGATGGAGAAAGCAATGATAAGAAGATGGTTAAGGCTTGGAGATGCTTTGTTCTTCTGGATCTATCTAGTCTTACTATCTTTTTCAACTGTGAATGACTTCATCTATGACAGGCTGTATGTGATCAACGCTTTTCTTAAGAGATCACTAATGCTCCTCCAGATCTGAACCCCAGGCTTAGTGCAGATCCAGTCTGATTGAGGGTGAAGCTCTTGCAATTCATTCTCCTTAATGATCCTACTCAAAACACCACAGACAAGGTCGAATCTTTTGGATCAGAGAATGTTGCACTCTTGATTCTAGCCTTTACCACAAAGACTCTAATCTTTCCGTACCTCAGTTGAACTGGTATCTGGAGAAGTCCTCAATGAAGTCGTGGATTAGCCACCTAAGAGATGTATAATCAAGCTAGTGGTTCATTATTGTCTGATGAAAAACTCACTCTAAACCCATGTAGAATGAGATAACCTTGTGCTGGTTTAATGCATTCATAATGATAAAGAATGAATATACATCTAAGAATGGAAAATCAAATATGTATTGAAATAGAACAGTAGTACTTTATTAATCCATAAAACTCAGCAAAGTTCCTCCCCTTAACCTAGGAGCTTTAGAAACTCATAGTAATAGAAAATACAATGCTAAATGTGTAAAGTGTCAAAAAGGTCTAAAAGTCCTGAACAAGGGTGATCCTTGTTCTATATATACTTCTCTAATGACTAAGGATTACATAAAACGGGTAAAACGGTCTTTTAGTGTGAAAATCCACTTCCGGTGCCCACTTGGTGAGTGTTTGGACTAAGCTTGATTGAGATCCACATGCTAGGAGGCCTCTAGGGCATTGAACGCTGGCTAGGGGGTCCTTCGTGGGCGTTGGACGCTGGTCTCTTCTCCTTTGGGTGTTGGATGCCAGAATAGGGCAGGAGGCTGGCATTGAAAGCCAGTTTGGGCCTTCAATTCTGAAGCAAAGTATAAACTATTATACATTTCTAGAAAGCTATGGACGTTAGCTTTTCATATCCGTTAAGAATGATCTATTTGGACCTGTGTAGCTCTAGAAAAGCTCTTTCGAATGCAAGGAGGTCAGATCCTAACAACATCTGCAGCACTTTCTCTGTCTCTGAATCAGACTTTTGCTCCAACTCCTGAATTTTATCCATAAAATACCTGAAATTGCATAAAATTATACAAACTCAAAGTAGAATAAAAAAATGTGAAATTTTCACTAAAACCTATGAAAACTTAATAAAACTTAAACAAAACATACTAAAAACTATATGAAAATGATGCCAAAAAGCATATAAAATATTCGCTCATCACATGTCCAACAATACCTCCATATGAAAAGGTAGCCAAACTTTATAAAAAGGAGCTTAAGAAGATAAACAAAGAACATGTTCTCTGGAGAGACAGGGAACTAGCTGTCCGAGGACTTTGGAACCCCAAAGAAAAAGATGAATATTTCATACCAGGAACTTGAGAACTAAGAGAAAGTCATCAAGTTGTTGATGACGAGGATGATGATGAATACCATGATGATGAAGGCAACAATGATAAATAAGGTGGTCAAGTTCTTTTATGCTTCTCTTATGTTTTATTTTTTTCATATTTTTTACTATTTTGTTTGTTTCCTCCTTTCAATTGCATTATTTTTTTCTGTTGTTTTACTTTGTTTTCTTTTTTTTCCTTCTTGAGCTCTGATACACTTAACAAGCATGAATCATGTATCACAAAATAAGGCAAAGAAAAGGATTGAGAAAAACTAGATAAAGCATGACTTTTTGGGTACAAAAAGCCAAACTAACTGAATTGTTTTAGCACAAAATAAACATCACTATTTGAGACTTCAATCTAGAGGAGTATTATAGAATACTAATATATCACAAAGCCTTGAAGAAGCATAAGTGATGAGCGGATAATTTATACGCTTTTTGGCATTGTTTTTAGATAGTTTTTAGTAAGTTTGAGCTACTTTTAGGGATGTTTTCATTAGTTTTATGTTAAATTCACATTTCTGGACTTTACTATGAGTTTGTGTGTTTTTCTGTGATTTCAGGTAAATTTTAGCTGAAATTGAGGGACTTGAGCAAAACTCTGAAGAAGGCTGACAAAAGGACTGCTGATGCTGTTGGAATCTGACCTCCCTGCACTCGAAATGGATTTTCTGGAGCTACAAAACTCCAATTGGCGCGATCTCAACGGCGTTGGAAAGTAGACATCCAGGACTTTCCAGCAATATATAATAGTCCATACTTTATTCGAAGAATGATGACGTAACTTGGCATTGAACGCCAAGTTCATGCTGCTGTCTGGAGTTAAACGCCAGAAAAACGTCATGATCCGGAGTTGAACGCCCAAAACACGTCATAACTTGAAGTTCAACTCCAAGAGAAGCCTTAGCTCGTGGATTGATCAAGCTCAGCCCAAACATACACCAAGTGGGCCCCGGAAGTGAATTTATGCATCAATTACTTACTTATGTAAACCCTAGGAGCTAGTTTATTATAAATAGAACTTTTTACTATCATATTATCATCCTGGATTGTATTTTGAATCCTGTGATCACGTTTTGGGGGCTGGCCATTCGGCCATGTCTGAACCTCTTTTGCTTATGTATTTTCAACGGTGGAGTTTCTGCACACCATAGATTAAGGGTGTGGAGCTCTGCTGTACCTCAAGTATTAATGCAGTTCTATTTTCTTTTATTCAAATCTCTCTTATTCTTATTCCAAGATATTCATTCGTACCCAAGAACATGATGAGTGTAATGATGAAAGTGACGATCATTATCATTCTCACTTATGAACGCACGTGATTGACAACCACTTCCGTTCTACATGCAACCGAGCTTGAATGCGTATCTCTTAGATTCCCCAACAGAATCTTCGTGGTATAAGCTAGATAGATGGCGGCATTTATGAGGATCCGGAAAGTCTCACCTTGTCTGTGGTATTCTGAGTAGGATCCTGGGAATCCGGAAAGTCTAACCTTGTCTGTGGTATTCCGAGTAGGATTCCGGTAATGAATGACTGTGACGTGCTTCAAACTTGCAAGTGCTGGGCGTTAGTGACAGACGCAAAAGAATCAAGGGATTCTATTCCAGTAGGCGCAGGAACCAACCAGTGATTAGCCGTACTGTGACAGAGTGCGTGAGCATAGTTTTCACTGCGAGGATGGGATGTAACCATCAACCATGGGTGATGCCTCCAGACGATTAGCCGTGCGAGTGACAGCCGCATAGGATCATTTTCCCGAGAGGATTGAAAGTAGCCACCGCTGATGGTGAACCCCTATACACAGCTTGCCATGGAAAGGAGTAAGAAGGATTGAGTTGAAGCAGGAGAATAGCAGGCGTCCTTGAGCATATAGTATCTCCATTCGCTTATCTGAAATTCCCACCAATGAATCTGCATAAGTATCCTATCCCTTTTTATAATTTATTTTCTTATTTCTATTTTCAAAAACCCATAAACCAATTTAATCTGCCTAACTGAGATTTACAAGGTGACCATAGCTTGCTTCATACCAACAATCTCTGTGGGATCGACCCTTACTCGTGTAAGGTTTATTACTTGGACGACCCAGTACACTTGCTGGTTAGTTGAACGGAGTTGTGTCCACTCGTGCCAATTTCAAATTCCATAATTTTACAATTACGTGCAACTACAGCACCAAGTTGATGAATGCAACTCAAAGAATAGTGATCACAATTTCGTCCACCAAGTTTTTGGCGCCGTTGCCGGGGATTGTTCGAGTATGGACAGCTGACGGTTCATCTTGTTGCTCAGATTAGGTAATTTTCTTTTCAAAAATCTTTTTCAAAATTTTTCTTTTCTTTTTCGTTTTCTCCAAAAATATTTTCGAAAAAATTAATAAAAATACAAAAAAAATTAGAAATCATAAAAATAAAAAATATTTTGTGTTTCTTGTTTGAGTCTTGTGTTAATTTTTAAGTTTGGTGTCAATTGCATGCTTTTAAAATTTTTCTTGCATTTTTTCGAAAATCTCATGCATTCATAGTGTTCTTCATGATCTTCAAGTTGTTCTTGACAAGTCTTCTTGTTTGATCTTGATGATTTCTTGTTTTGTGTTGATTGTTGTTTTTCATGTGCATCTTTGCATTCATATTTTCCATGCATTAAAGATTTCTAAGTTTGGTGTCTTGCATGTTTTCTTTGCATCAAAAATTTTTCAAAATTACGTTCTTGATGTTCATCATGATCTTCAAAGTGTTCTTGGTGTTCATCTTGACATTCATAGTGTTCTTGCATGCATCTTGTGTCTTGATCCAAAATTTTCACGTTTTGGGTCATTTTTGTGTTTTTCTTTAAAAATTCAAAAATCAAAAAAATATCTTTTCCTTATTCTCCTCCAAATTTTCGAAATTTTGGGTTGACTTGGTCAAAAATTTTCAAAATTAGTTGTTTCTTACAAGTCAAGTCAAAATTTCAATTTTAAAAATCTTATATTTTCAAAATCTTTTTCAAAAATCATATCTTTCTCATTTTTTATATAATTTTCGAAAATTTCAAAAATTATTTTTCAAAATATTTTCAAAATCTTTTTCTTATCTTTTTATCAAATTTTTGAAAATTAAGCTAACAATTAATGTGATTGGTTCAAAAATTTGAAGTTTGTTACTTTCTTGTTAAGAAAGGTTCAATCTTTAAATTCTAGAATCCTATCTTGTAGTTTCTTGTTAGTTAAATTATTTTTAAAATTAAATCTTTTTCAAAATATCTTTTTCAAATATATCTTTTTATCTTTTATCTTATCCTTTTCAAAAATTTTTATCTTTTTCAAAATTTGATTTCAAAATATCTTATCTAACTTCTTATCTTCTTATCTTTTTCAAAATTTGATTTCAAATCTTTTTCAATCAACTAACTAACTTTTTGTTTATTTCTTATTTTTTTCAAAACCACCTAACTACTTTTCCCTCTCTAATTTTCGAAAATTCTCCCTCTCTTTTTCAAAAATTCTTTTTGTTTTAAATTTTAATTTTAATTATATTTTGTCTTAGATTTTCAAAAATTACTAACTCCTCTTTCAAAAATTATTTTCGAAATTTCTCTTCTCTTCTCTTATTCTATTTAATTAATTATTTACTAACACTTCTCTTCACCTCTCTTCATCCAAAAATCCGAATCCATCCTTTTTCTTTCTTATACCCCTATCTTCTTCTACTAACATAAGGGAATCTCTATACTGTGACATAGAGGATTCCTTTTTCTTTTCTTGTTTTCTTCTCTTTCATATGAGCAGGAACAGGGAAAAAGGCACTCTTGTTGAAGTTGATCCAGAACCTGAAAGGACTCTGAAGAGAAAATTAAGAGAAGCTAAATTACAATAGTCCAGAAACAACCTTTCAGAAATTTTCGAACAAGAGAAGGACATGGCAGCCGAAAATAATAATAATAATAATGCAAGGAGAATGCTTGGTGACTTCACAAAGCCAACGTCCAAGTTTGATGGAAGGAGCATCTCCATTCCTGCCATTGGAGCCAATAACTTTGAGCTTAAGCCTCAACTAGTTGCATTAATGCAACAAAACTGCAAGTTTTATGGACTTCCATCTGAAGATCCTTATCAGTTTTTAACTGAGTTCTTGCAGATCTGTGAGACTGTAAAGACGAATGGAGTTGATCCTGAAGTCTACAGACTCATGCTTTTCCCTTTTGCTGTAAGAGACAGAGCTAGAATATGGTTGGATTCACAACCTAAGGATAGCCTGGACTCCTGGGATAAGCTGGTCACTGCCTTCTTGGATAAATTCTTTCCTCCTCAAAAGCTGAGCAAGCTGAGAGTGGATGTTCAAACCTTCAAACAAAAAGATGGTGAATCCCTCTATGAAGCTTGGGAAAGATACAAGCAGCTGACCAAAAGATGTCCATCTGACATGTTTTTAGAATGGACCCTATTAGATATATTCTATTATGGTCTCTCTGAATTTTCGAAAATGTCATTGGACCATTCTGCAGGTGGATCTATTCACCTGAAGAAAACGCCTGAAGAGGCTCAAGAACTCATTGACATGGTTGCAAACAACCAATTCATGTATACCTCTGAGAGGAATTCCGTGAATAATGGGATACCTCAGAAGAAAGGAGTTCTTGAAATTGATGCTCTGAATGCCATATTGGCTCAGAACAGAGTGTTGACTCAACAGGTCAACATGATCTCTCAAAATCTGAATGGATTGCAACATGCATCCAACAGTACTAGAGAGGCAGCTTCTGAAGAAGCTTATGATCCTGAGAACCCTGCCATGGCAGAGGTTAATTACATGGGTGAACCATATGGAAACACCTATAACCCATCATGGAGAAATCATCCAAATTTCTCCTGGAAGGATCAACAAAAGCCTCAACAAGGCTTTAACAATGGTGGACGCAATAGGCTGGGCAATAGCAAGCCATATCCATCATCTTCTCAGCAACAGACAGAGAATTCAGAGCAAAACACTTCTAATTTAGCCAATATTGTCTCTGATCTGTCAAAGGCCACTTTCAGTTTCATGAATGAAACAAGATCCTCCATTAGAAATTTGGAGGCACAAGTGGGCCAGCTGAGTAAGAAAGTTATTGAAACTCCTCCCAGTATTCTCCCAAGCAATACAGAAGAGAATCCAAAAGGAGAGTGCAAGGCCATTGATTTGATCAAAGTGGCCGAATGCACTAGGGAGGAGGAGGACGAAAATCCTAGTGAGGAAGACCTCCTGGGACGTCCTTCAAGCAAGAAGGAGTTCCCTAATAAGGATCCAGAGGAATCTGAGGCCCATCTAGAGACCATAGAGATTCCATTAAATCTCCTTCTGCCATTCATGAGCTCTGAAGACTATTCTTCCTCTGAAGAGGATGAAGATGTGACTGGAGAGCAAGTTGCTCAATATTTAGGAGCTATCATGAAGCTGAATGCCAAGTTGTTTGATAATGAGACTTGGGAAAGTGAACCTCCCTTGCTCATTAATGAACTAGATACTTGGATTCAGAAAACTCTACCTCAAAAGAAACAAGATCCTGGCAAGTTCTTAATACCTTGCACCATTGGCACCATGAGCTTTGAAAAAGCTCTATGTGATCTGGGGTCAGGGATAAATCTTATGCCACTCTCTGTAATGGAGAAGCTGGGGATCATTGAGGTACAACCTGCCTTGTTCTTATTGCAATTGGCAGATAAGTCAATAAGACAAGCTTATGGAATAGTAGAGGACGTGCTAGTAAAGGTTGAAGGCCTTTACATCCCTGCTGATTTCATAATCCTAGACACTAGGAAGGAAGATGATGAATGCATCATCCTAGGAAGACCTTTCCTAGCCACAGCAGAAGCTGTGATAGATGTCAACAGAGGTGAGTTAGTCCTTCAATTGAATGGGGACTACCTTGTGTTTAAGGCACATGGCCATCCCTCTGTGACAAAAGAGAGTAAGCATGAAAAGCTTCTCTCAGTTCAAGGTCAAGAAGAGCCCACACAGTCAAACTCTAAGTTTGGTGTTGTGAGGCCACAACCAAACTCTAAGTTTGGTGTTCAAACTCCATATCCAAACTCTAAGTTTGGTGTGGGGACTACACACTAAAATTGACCTGATCATCTTGTGGCTCCATGAAAGCCACTGTCAAGCTATTGATATTAAAGAAGCGCTTGTTGGGAGGCAACCCAATTTTATTTATCTAATTTTATTTTATTTTGTTTCTTTGTTATTTTTGTGTTTTATTAGGTACATGATCATGAGGAGTCACGAAAAAAATAAAAAAAAATTAAAAACAGAGTCAAAAACAGAAGAAAAAATTGTTCACCCTGGAGGTAGCGCAGACTGGCGTTCAACGCCAGTAAGATGCATCTGGCTGGCGTTCAACGCCAGAACAGAGCACCATTCTGGCGCTGAACGCCAGGAACAAGCAACAACCTGGCGTTAAACGCCAGGAATGTGCACAGAGAGGACAAACTGGCGCTGAACGCCAGTAACAAGCATGAAACTGGCGTTCAACGCCAGAAACATGCATTACATGGGCGTTGAACGCCCAGAACGTGCACCAATGGGCGTTTGAACGCCAGAATGATGCACGAAGGCATTTTACATGCCTATATGGTGAAGGAATGGTATTTCTTTTCACCTCAGGATCTGTGGACCCCACAGGATCCCCCCCTCAGGATCTGTGGACCCCACAGGATCCCCACCTACCATACTCCCACCTTTTTCTTTTAATCCTAATCACACTCTCCTAATCCAAATCTCATTTCACTCTTTCCTACATCACACTTCCCAAAAACCTTCACCAATCACTTCAATTCCTTTTCCCAATTACCCCATTCACCATTCACATCAACATCCTCTTCCCCATAAACCCCACCTACCTTCATAAAATTCAAATTCATTTTCCCACCCATTCCCACCCAAATTGGCCGAACCTTTACCCTCCCCTCTCCCTATAAATACCCTTCCACTCTTCTTCATTTTCACACATCACAAACCCACATTCTCCCACATAGCCGAACCAACTCTTCTCCCTCTCTTCCCTATTCTCTTCTTCTTCTTCTACTTTTCTTTTCTTTCTTGCTCGAGGGCGAGCAAAATTTTAAGTTTGGTGTGGTAAAAGCATAAGCTTTTTGTTTTTCCATTACCATCAATGGCACCTAAGGCCGGAGTATCCTCTAGAAAAGGGAAAGGGAAGACAAAAGCTTCCACCTCCGAGTCATGGGAGAAGGAGAGATTCATCTCCAAGAGCCATCAAGACCACTTCTATGATGTTGTGGCAAACAAGAAGGTGATCCCTGAGGTCCCTTTCAAGCTCAAAAAGAATGAGTATCCGGAAATCCGACATGAAATCCAAAGAAGAGGTTGGGAAGTCCTAGCCAACCCCATGCAACAAGTCGGAATATTGATGGTTCAAGAGTTCTATGCCAATGCATGGATCACTAGGAACCATGATCAAAGTATGAACCCGAATCCAAAGAACTATATCACAATGGTTCAGGGGAAATACTTAGATTTTAGTCCGGAAAATGTGAGGTTGGCGTTTCACTTGCCCATGATGCAAGAAGATGAACGCCCCTACACTAGAAGGGTCAACTTTAATCAAAGGTTGGACCAAGTCCTTATGGACATATGTGTGGAAGGAGCTCAGTGGAGAATAGACTCCAAAGGCAAGCCAGTTCAACTAAGACGACTGGATCTCAAGCCTGTGGCTAGAGGATGGTTGGAGTTCATCCAAAGATCCATCATTCCTACTAGCAACCGATCTGAAGTTACTGTGGATCGGGCCACCATGATCCATAGCATCATGATTGGAGAGGAAGTGGAAGTTCATGAGGTCATCTCCAATGAACTCTACAAAATAGCCGACAAGTCCTCACCGATGGCACGGCTAGCCTTCCCTCACCTTATTTGCCATCTATGTTACTCAGCTGGAGTTATCATAGATGGAGATGTCTCCATTGAAGAAGACAAGCCCATCACCAAGAAAAGGATGGAGCAAACAAGAGAAGTTCCTCACGGCCCTCAAGAAGAACATGAGGAAGTTCATCATCAACAAATGCCTCAAGGAATGCACTTTCCTCCCAACAACTATTGGGAGCAACTCAATACCTCTTTAGAAGATTTGAGCCATAATGTTGAACAATTAAGGGTGGAACATCATGAGCACTCCATCATTCTCCAAGAAATAAGAGAAGATCAAAGAGCAATGAGGGAGGAGCAACAAAGGCAAGGAAGGGACATAGAAGAGCTTAAGGACATTGTTGGTCCTTCAAGAAGAAGACGCCACTAAAGGTGGATTCATTCCTTATTCTTTATTTCTTTATGTTTTCGGTTTTTAATTATTGTGTTTATCCATGTTGTGTGTCTTTATTTCATGATCATTAGTATGTAACCATGCCTTAAAGCTATGAATAAAACCCATTAGTCTTTCACCTCTCTTAAATGAAAAATGTTTTAATTTAAAAGAACAAGAAGTACATGAATTTCGAATTTATCCTTGAATTTAATTTAATTATATTGATGTGGTGACAATACTTTTTGTTTTCTGAATGAATGATTGAACAGTGCATATGTCTTTTGATATTGTTGTTTATGAGTGTTAAAATTGTTGGTTCTTGAAAGAATGATGAACAAAGAGAAATGTTATTGATGATCTGAAAAAAATCATGAAATTGATTCTTGAAGCAAGAAAAAGCAGTGAAAAAAGCAAAAGCTTGTGAAAAAAAAATGGCGAAAAATTGAGAAAGAAAAAGAAGGAGCAGTAGAAAAAGCCAATAGCCCTTAAAACCAAAAGGCAAGGGTAAAAAGGATCCAAGGCTTTGAGTATCAATGGATAGGAGGGCCCAAGGAAATTAAATCCAGGCCTAAGCGGCTAAATCAAGCTGTCCCTAACCATGTGCTTGTGTCATGAAGGTCCAAGTGAAAAGCTTGAGACTAAGTGGTTAAAGTCGTGATCCAAGGCAAAAGAGTGTGCTTAAGAGCTCTGGACACCACTAACTGGGGACTCTAGCAAAGCGGAGTCACAATCTGAAAAGGTTCACCCAGTCATGTGTCTGTGGCATTTGTGTATCCGGTGGTAATACTGGAAAACAAAGTGCTTAGGGCCAAGGCCAAGACTCATAAGTAGTTGTGTTCAAGAATCAACATGCTTAACTAGGAAAGTCAATAACACTATCCGAAATTCTAAGTTCCTAGAGAAGCCAATCACTCTAAACTTCAAAGGAAAAAGTGAGATGCCAAAACTGTTCAGAAGCAAAAGGCTACAAGTCCCGCTCATCTAATTAAATTAATATTCATTGATATTCTGAAATTTATAGTATATTCTCTTCTTTTATCCTATTTGATTTTCAGTTACTTGGGGACAAGCAACAATTTAAGTTTGGTGTTGTGATGAGCGGATAATTTATACGCTTTTGGCATTGTTTTTAGATAGTTTTTAGTAAGTTTGAGCTACTTTTAGGGATGTTTTCATTAGTTTTTATGTTAAATTCACATTTCTGGACTTTACTATGAGTTTGTATGTTTTTCTGTGATTTCAGGTAAATTCTGGCTGAAATTGAGGGACTTGAGCAAAACTCTGAAGAAGGCTGACAAAAGGACTGCTGATGCTGTTGGAATCTGACCTCCCTGCACTCGAAATGGATTTTCTGGAGCTACAGAACTCCAATTTGCGCGCTCTCAACGGCGTTGAAAAGTAGACATCCAGAGCTTTCCAGCAATATATAATAGTCCATACTTTATTCGAAGAATGACGACGTAACTTGCGTTGAACGCCAAGTTCATGCTGCTGTCTGGAGTTAAACGCCAGAAAAACGTCATGATCCGGAGTTGAACGCCCAAAACACGTCATAACTTGAAGTTCAACTCCAAGAGAAGCCTTAGCTCGTGGATTGATCAAGCTCAGCCCAAACATACACCAAGTGGGCCCCGGAAGTGAATTTATGCATCAATTACTTACTTATGTAAACCCTAGGAGCTAGTTTATTATAAATAGAACTTTTTACTATCATATTATCATCCTGGATTGTATTTTGAATCCTGTGATCACGTTTTGGGGGCTGGCCATTCGGCCATGCCTGAACCTCTTTTGCTTATGTATTTTCAACGGTGGAGTTTCTGCACACCATAGATTAAGGGTGTGGAGCTCTGCTGTACCTCAAGTATTAATGCAGTTCTATTTTCTTTTATTCAAATCTCTCTTATTCTTATTCCAAGATATTCATTCGTACCCAAGAACATGATGAGTGTAATGATGAAAGTGACGATCATTATCATTCTCACTTATGAACGCACGTGATTGACAACCACTTCCGTTCTACATGCAACCGAGCTTGAATGCGTATCTCTTAGATTCCCCAACAGAATCTTCGTGGTATAAGCTAGATAGATGGCGGCATTTATGAGGATCCGGAAAGTCTCACCTTGTCTGCGGTATTCCGAGTAGGATCCTGGGAATCCGGAAAGTCTAACCTTGTCTGTGGTATTCCGAGTAGGATTCCGGTAATGAATGACTGTGACGTGCTTCAAACTTGCAAGTGCTGGGCGTTAGTGACAGACGCAAAAGAATCAAGGGATTCTATTCCAGTAGGCGCAGGAACCAACCAGTGATTAGCCGTACTGTGACAGAGTGCGTGAGCATAGTTTTCACTGCGAGGATGGGATGTAACCATCAACCATGGGTGATGCCTCCAGACGATTAGCCGTGCGAGTGACAGCCGCATAGGATCATTTTCCCGAGAGGATTGAAAGTAGCCACCGCTGATGGTGAACCCCTATACACAGCTTGCCATGGAAAGGAGTAAGAAGGATTGAGTTGAAGCAGGAGAATAGCAGGCGTCCTTGAGCATATAGTATCTTCATTCGCTTATCTGAAATTCCCACCAATGAATCTGCATAAGTATCCTATCCCTTTTTATAATTTATTTTCTTATTTCTATTTTCAAAAACCCATAAACCAATTTAATCTGCCTAACTGAGATTTACAAGGTGACCATAGCTTGCTTCATACCAACAATCTCTGTGGGATCGACCCTTACTCGTGTAAGGTTTATTACTTGGACGACCCAGTACACTTGCTGGTTAGTTGAACGGAGTTGTGTCCACTCGTGCCAATTTCAAATTCCATAATTTTACAATTACGTGCAACTACAGCACCAAGTTGATGAATGCAACTCAAAGAATAGTGATCACAATTTCGTCCACTAATAAGCAATCAACTAATTAACAAATTAAATAAAGAAATAAGGGGAGAAAGAGAAGCCAAGGGCTCTGAGCACCACTAACTAGAAAAGTTAAAAAGAACATATGAACTTAAAAAGTTTCCTAGTCAAGTGCTTGTGGTGTTTCTGTATCGAGCAAAGTATGAGACAAAATATTTAGTTACGACTATGATCAAGGTGCAAAGAACCCCCTAAAGAAAGAGAAGCTAAAGGCCCCAAGCACCACTGATTGAGAAGGTTAAAAAGATAATGATTGAGAAAGGATAATGATTGAGATGATCTGATGAAGTTATTAAAAAATCATTGTACGGTGTTGAACAATGATTTGATGCTCCTCTGAAATCGTTCAGAACACTCTCATCCACTGTGTTATTTTTCAACAAAAATGAATATATATATATATATATATATATATATATATATATATATATATTGATAGGAGAAAGGGTATAAGAGAAAGAGAAGCACCAATGCTAATAGTGGTCTTTGAGAAAGAGAGTATTGAATGCATAAAGACATGAGTAACTAAAGAATTTGAAAAAATTACTATTTTGTCTTTTGATTTTGTTTATCTATTGATTAAAGAGAGAGAGAAAAAAGATAAGGAGAAGGGTTGCTTGAAATCTCTCACCAAACTTCCTATTTTTCAAGATACGCGATAGAAATAGAGATATTAGTAATAGACTTCTTTTGACTCAATTTCAACTCACTGTCACAAATTTCTCAGCCACTATTTTCTTCTTTGAACCCTAACCTGAAAGAAAAAAGAGAGCTTCGAATAGGAGATTTTTTACCTTTGCTTTCTTGATTTTTGCTTTCTCTTCTATTATTTATAACTAAATGGTATGAGGAAGTGCAATGAACACTCCATAATTATTGGAATGCATAAAATATAATCTTTTTTTAATGTACTATTTGAAAAAAAAGAGGTACTATATCAAATATGGTTTCTAATATCCCTCTTATTCTACAATCCCTCCTCTCCCCCCCTCTCGAGTTTTTTCCAGTCTATCATATTTAACAAATCACATGGCCTTATACCACTAATCCTAATACACTACCACCATCGCTGTCTCTAACAAAATTACTGTGTCAGTAAAGAGTGTTTTTTCCATCCAAATGTAACCTCTATTTACCCACCATACCAGTCAATTATTGTTTTTTGAGACTACAAACAATATCCTTCTTTCATCATTGCATTCTAATATTCAGCTACCAGTACCTTTGGTGGTTGGGAATGAATAAATTGCTATTATTAATTCACTAACACAATTGTAGTATTAAGTGTTCAACAAATAAAGATTCACAGGTAATAATAGTGGATTCAAGAATATTTATGTTGGACCGAGAAGATCACTTCATCAGTAGTAGCAAGCTCAAGTATTGTGAAAGTTAAAAAAAGGTGAAAGAGAAAAAAAGAAAATAAGAAAGAAAAATAGAAGAGCTATGGCTATGCCAACGGTTATTCCAACAAGAACAATAATCACCTTAAGTGAAAACAACTTTTTTGGAGCTAAATTCAAGCGATGATTTTGGTAAATGTCGAAATTATTGTCTTCTCTTAAGGTGATTGTTCTTCTTGCTTCCATAGCCATGACCATAACTATAAAACTTTTGTCGTTGTTTCTTATTTTCTTTTTTCCATTCACTTTTTTGTAGCTTCCACAATCTAGAGCTTGTTGCTGCTAATGATGTAATAGTCTCATCCCAATGCGAAAGGTCGTAAATCCACCATTATTACTACTGAATCTTTTGTTATTGAACATTTAATACTTCAATTTCCGTTGTTTTGGTGAATCAGTAAGAACAATTTTTTCATTCATAATCATCAAATGTACAAGTGATTGGATATTAGAATGTGGTGATAAAAGGAGGGTGTTGTTTGTAGTATCAAAAAAAGATAATAGACTGGTATGGTTGATAAACAGAGGTTACAATTGGGGTGAAGAGAAAAATATTTCATTTGCTAACACGGTGATTTTTGTTAGTTGCAATGGTGGTGGTGGTACATTAGAATTAGTGGTATAAGGCTACATGATTTATTGAATCTGATAGGTTGAAAAAACTCGAGAGCTTCTAGGTTAAGAGGTATATTAGGAACCATCTTTCGAATACTACCTCTTTTTTTCAAATAATATATTAAAAAAATATATATTATGCATTTCAATAGCCATGGAGTATTCATTGATGCGTCTCCCTTACAGCATTTAAGAATAAAAAATAGAAGAGAAACCCAAAAGGAAGAAACAAAATGTAAGGAACCTCCTCTTCGGTGCTTTATCATTCTTCTAGGTTAGGATTCAAATTGAAATGTAGTGATTAAAAGATTTGTGTGAGTGATTTGAGGTTGGGTTGAAAGAATTTTTTCACTTATATCCGTATTTCTTGTTCTTATTTTGACAAATAGCATGTTTGGTGAGAGATTTTCGCCAATCCTTCTTTTTCTATTTCTTTCTCTTTCTCTTCAATTAGTAGATAAATAAAATCAAAGGCTAAAACAATAATTTTTTCAATTCTTTGAGATCCTCATCTCTTTATGCTTTCAACTCTCTCTTTTTCTTAAACTTCTATTAGCATTGGTACTTCTCTTTCTCCTATATCCCTTCTCTTTTTTATCCACTCTGTCTCTCTTCTTCTTTTTTTTTTTTGCTTTCTTTTACTTTTTTATAGAATGCAATGATTTTTTAATGGAATCTTTTTAAAGAAAAAAAATAACAAAATCTTTCTTGAAAGGTGAAGCGAAAAGAGGAATTTAGCTAATAGATACTACAAGATTTATATTTAATTGAGAGAGTCTTTTAGTAGAGATTTTTAAAAATCTCCCAAATATATTTTATTTATGACAATTTATAAAATTTCCCTTAATAGTTAATTCTTAATTAAAAGTTAAACTCTAAAAAAATCTTTTTCTCCTTAGTTTCACAGAATGAGCCCAAGTCAAAAAGAAGAGAAGAGAATGGTGACAAAACCCTAAGATTTCCACCGCCGGTTCTGCCGCTGTTGCAATCGTTAGTTTTGCCGCCATTGCAGTCGTCGGTTCCGCCGCCATTGCAGTCAGCGCTTCCGCCGTCGTTGCAGTCGCCGGTTCTGCCTCTATTTCTGCAACAGTTGTTGCAGAAAGCTTCTCAATCGAGCCACCTCTTCTATCAATATTATGGTTTCAGATCTGTTTGCTTTGTAGCTACAGTTGTCATTGTAGTTTCTGCCACCGTTGCTGCTGTAGTTTCTGCCATTGTTTCCGCTGTAGTTGCCGCGTCGAAAGCTACTGAATCGAGCCACTGTTTTAGATCTATTTTCTCCTTCGAGCTGCTGCTAGTCTTCTTCTTCTTCTTCTTCTTCTTCTTCTTCTTCTTCTTCTTCTTCTTCTTCTTCTTCTTCTTCTTCTTCTTCTTCTTCTTCTTCTTCTTCTTCTTCTCCATATTATTTGATTCAGTAGCGACTCACGTAGTATATTCTATTAGTAATTTTTTGTTCTTAGATAATTTTCTTATAATATATTCTTATGTTCGTGTAATCTACTGGTTCCATTCATGAGATCTTGAATGGATGTTTAATGTGCATGTTTGTAATATGCTGAGAACATAGAAAATTGTTTTATTGAATTAGTCAAGTTTTTTGTTTGTTTGGGTGGTACTTTGTGATTGCTTTGATTGTATTTTATTGTTGTTTTGGTAACCAATTTTGTTCTTTATTGTTCTTGATTGTCTATTAGTACTATTGTATTGCAAATTAATGGCTTTTTAAGCTAGCTAGCTACTGTGCACATCAATCAAGTCCTGCTGCAATATGAATCTCAGTGATGGATTCTTGTGAGGCCTTCCTCTCAGCCTCCTTCAATTCATCATCCATATATGCTCTGTTCTGTGTTCTTATTCTATTCTTAATTAACTTGAGCCTTAAACATGATAATAAAACATGAGCCAACTTGTCAAGAAGAGCAAGTTTTTGTTGAGTTAATAATCTGAATTTAGCTCATGGAGTCTAAAAGAGCTCAGTTAATACAATTCTTAATGATATTGGCTTATTGAGCTCGGAGAGTTTGTAAGCTTGTAAGGAGAGGAAAGAAAATAAAACGAATCTTTATGAATCTTTTATTGTTGGTCTAACAATATGGCAACTTCCTGTTTATTATCTTGTACTTTAATAGTGATTAAATTTGTCTTCACAATGACTAAGCCATAATATTTCTCTCAGATGCTCTTACATTAATACAATGTTAATTATGTGAGAACTTAAGGTGAAAAAAGATTATAAAATAAAAATATCCATCACGAGTATTTGGGTCGATTATAGAATAAGTGAATATCTAATCTATTGTATGATTTTAACTGATCTTCTAACTACTAATGCTAAATTTTTCTATTTTGATCTGCAGGCACTTCCTATTTACCTTGATAAAATTTTTCAACCTGTTGTTGCTGTTATTTTATCAATAACCTTTGTTCTAACTTTTGGAGAGGTAAAATACTTTTTTAATCCATGATTTTTGTCATGCTCAAGCATTTTGATCTTGACATTGAAGAACTAACTGTTTGGATGCCTTTCGGCTTAGGTTATCCCTCAAGCTATATGCTCAAGATATGGACTCTATGTTGGTTCAAATTTTGTGGGACTTATATGTGTGCTGATGATAATTTATTTTCCAATTTTGCTTTTGGTTTATTGCATTTGTAACAAAATCATGGCCATTTTTTAGTTCGTACTTTATATTACACCTTTATGCTTTTGTTGCAATTGTTTGAACAGAACATGCTAATTAGTTTACACTAGTCACATGTTCGATTAAGATGCTCTTTTAATTAGTTAGTGTGCAGCACTGCATTAGTGAATGAATCATATTTAATTTTATGTCATTAGTAGGCATTCTAAACTTTCCTACTTTGTTTCATTTTACGTTGCCTTCCTGACAAGTAAATAAGTTTAATTGACTGAGTTTTGTAACATGTTCATCCCTGTGAGTGTGTTTAGTCTAATCCTTAAGACACTAATTTGTTAGTCCAATGCTAATTAGATTTATTAATTTTGTAGATTGATATTTCTACTTCATCCCTTTGTTTCTAGTCACTTATAAAAGCTTCTTCGGGCATGCCTGAGCATGAATGGGTGGTTGGTTGGCCTTTGGCATCATATATTGAACCTCAGCCATCGAAAGATTTCATTCAAACTCAGGTTGACCATAACAGTAACTTAGACCCTGGCTTATCATGCTTCTTCCATATCTCCATTTTTGTTCTTTCTTTATTTTCTTCCTTAACGTACTTGATAAATTCTTTGGATTTTATATTACTTTTTATTATAGATGATAACTAATGGAACTTTCTAATTTCAAGTCTAACCTGTGATTTTAAACATCTCTGACCAATTCTTCTGTTTTGTTAAATAATGATTATCTCTTATAATTCCCTCTGCTTTGTTGCAGGGAACAACATTGGTGGTCCTCGCCAGACTTGTCGTGGTCCAGAAATTGGTCGAAGAAAATTTAGCTGATCACAAGTTCTTCTTCCTTGGGCTGGAGATGTAAATTAATTATGAGATTGCCTCTTTATTTAGGAATTTATTTTTATAAAAAACATTATGTAGTTTAATTCATTTTTAACAAGTTTCATTTCTAGGCTGCAATGTATAGCTTGGATGGTATTATTGACTCAGTTTCTGTGGTGCATCCTTTGGCTCCATTGCTAGCTCTATTGAAGCCTAATGGAAAACTTGTGATGGTTGGTTTACCCAAAAAGCCTCTGGAGTCGCCAATGTTTTCTCTTTGTACGGGTAAGACTATTTTAGAAAAAAATAATAACCAATTTAAACATGCCATTTAATAGAGGATTAATTATTATTGTTTTGCATTTGAAGGAAGAAAGATGATAGCTAGTAGTAGTATTGAATGGTTAAAGGAGACACAATAAATGATTGATTTTGCTGCTAAACATAACGTGAAACCTGAAATTGAAGTTATTGCAATGGATAATGTAAACATAGCAATGGAGCACCTCGCAAAAGCAGATGTCAAGTATCGATTTGTTATTGATATCTGAAACACTCTCAATGCCATAACCTCTTTTTGAGGTAAATTAATTGTTTTGTATTCGGCCAAGGTATGATAAAAGTAAAGTTGTTTAAAGTATTTGCATTTTGCTTTGTTTAAAGTATTAAAAGATGGATTAGATTTTTAATACTTTAATACTTTGTTTAAAGTATCACATGTTTGATGGAGTTTAGGGCTGCCATACACAACAAGGTGATGATGGCTTCGGAGACCACTGAATAGAAGAGTTTCTGGCTAGTTCTTTTTACTTTTAACCCTTTTGTTCAATTTCTTCTTTCTTCTTCTTTTGTTCCAAAAAGAATAATAGCTTCCTATGAAAAAGCAACTAAATAAAATTGGCCAATTTGATGAAGCCTGGTGTTATGGATTATGAAATTTTGATCCATTAGTAAGGATTGAAAATTTAGGTATGCTTGTTTAAAAAATAAGTTGAATCATGGTGCACGAAATTGCAATCACACCTTTGCAATCCGCACAACTAACCAGCAAGTGCACTGGGTCGTCCAAGTAATACCTTACGTGAGTAAAGGTCGATCCCACATAGATTATTGGTTTGAAGGAAGCTATGGTTATTTTATTAATCTTAGTCAGGATGCCAATAAGGTTCTTTGAATTTAATTGTAAAAAGTGAAAGTGTTTGGAATAAGTAATTGTTACTCAATAATGGAGAATATGTTGGAGTTTTGGAGATGCTTTGTCCTCTAAATTTCAGCTTTTCTCTTGTCCTCCTCTTCACACATGCAAGGCTCCTTCCATGGCAAGCTGTATATAGGGTGTCACTGTTGTCAATGGCTACTTCCTATCCTCTCAGTGAAAATGGTCCAAATGCTCTGTCACAGCACGGCTAATCATCTGTTGGTTCTCGATCATGTCGGAATAGAATCCATTGATTCTTTTGCGTCTGTCACTACGCCCAACAATCGCGAGTTTGAAGCTCGTCACAGCCATTCAATCCTTGAATCCTACTCGAAATACCACAAACAAGGTTTAGACTTTCCAGATTCTCATGAATACCGCCATCAGTTCTAGCTTAAACCATGAAGATTCTGATTACGGAATCTAAGAGATACTCATTCAATTTAATATAGAATGGAGGTGGTTGTCAGGCACACGTTCATGGATTGAGGAAGGTGATGAGTGTCATGGATCATCACCTTCTTCATAGTGAAGCGCAAATGAACATCTTAGATAGGAACAAGCGTGTTTGAATGGAAAACATAGATAATTGCATTAATTCATTGAGACGCTGCAGAGCTCCTCACCCTCCAACAATGGAGTTTAGAGACTCATGCCGTCAAAAAGTATATAATTCAGATCTAAAAATGTCATGAGATACAAAATAAGTCTCTAAAAGTTGTTTAAATACTAAACTAGTAACCTAGGTTTACAGAAAATGAGTAAACTAAGATGGATAGTGCAGAAATCCACTTCTGGGGCCCACTTGGTGTGTGCTGGGTGACGTTGGGATTTTTGCTAGTAAAGAATTTTATAAAAATAGTCGCATTGTAGATATAGTTTCTAAACCAACAAAAATCCTTTCGTGCAAACGTTTTGGTTGTCACAAGTAACAAACCCCTTTGAAATTGATAACCGAGTATTCAAACCTCGGGCTGTCTTTTCAAGGAATCGCAGGGAAGTATGTTCTTATTATTGGTTATGGAGATTGTAAATTTGGGGTTTCAAGAGTGAGGAGTGAATATGGCAATTAATTTAAATAGCAATTAGAATAAATAAATATTGTAAAGCAAACTTTTGGTAAGGTATGAGAAATTGGAAGTCCAGACTTAGTTATTCTTATCAATAATAATGAAAGTTGAATCTTAATTCCACTTAGTCAACCTTTGCTAAAGCAAAGGAAAGTCAAGGGACTAATTAGTTGACCTTCGAATCCTATTTATTTCCTAAGAAAAGGTTGGGATTATTGAAGTTCAGTTCAATTAGCAAAGATAACAGTTATCAATTATGTTAAGCTAAGATAACTCCTGAGTTACTGATTTCTAAACCAAGACCAAAAAGGGAAAAGTAAATTAATTCTACTGGAATGAAAATGTCTTCAGATTGGGAATAATCAATGGCATAAATAAAAGAAGGCAATATTAAACTGAAATACCTCAAATAACATTAAATAAGAAAATCACCATGAATGTGGCATAAGCCAAATAGGCAACATAACTAATACAAGCAAGCATTAAAGTATCTGAGAGTAAGAGATAAATATAAAGTAAAAGAACATTGAACCTGGGATCGAGAGTTACTCCTAAAACTAAGAGAAGTCCTAAATCCTAAATCTTAAAGAGAGAGAGGAGAGAACCTCTCTCCAAAAATTAGATCTAAATCATGGAAAGTGACTAAAAATTCGGAGACTCACTGAACGGATGCATTCCTCCACTTTATAACCTCTAATCTATGCTGTCTGTACTTGGATTTGGGCCAAAAGGGCTTCAGAATTTGCTAGGGCGTATTCTGTAAATTCTGGTATGAGGCCTCTGTCACGCGTCCGCGTGGGTCACGTGGTCGCGTCATCTGGAGTTCTTCTTATCACGCGGTCGCGTCGGTCACGCATCCGCGTCGTATGCGATTCGCTCAAGTCGCGCGGTCGCGTCAGTTACGCGGCCGCGTCGCTGCTTCTTCGCTCTTGGCACGCGATCGCGTCGTCCATGCGATCACGTGGATGCCAGTTTCTTCAAAACTCCGTTTTGCACTTTCCTTCCATTTTTGTACGTTTCCTTTTCCATCCTTTAAGTCATTCTGCCTTAGAAGATCTGAAACTACTCAACACACTAATCACGGCATCGAACAGAAATAAAGGTAATTAAAATAATTAATTTTAAAGCGTAGGAAACATGTTTTTTCACATACATCACATAATAAGGAAGGGAAAGTAAAACCATCCAATTAATATGAATAAGTGGGTTAAGGATTGAATAAATCACTCAAACTAAGCACAAAATATCTTACAAAATATGGGTTTATCAACCTCCCCACACTTAAGTAATAGCATGTCATCATGCTATGTCCAAGGTAAAAAGTAAGGTTGAAGTGGTTGAATGTCATGCAATGCAATTCTAATATAAATGCAATTAACTAAATGCATGATGCAATTCTAATTTTATTCACTCATATATAAAGCTTACATGTAGTTAAATCAATTCACATTCTCAAGGAATCATATATATATAGCCAACCTTAGATAATGATAAAGCACTTTTACAATTGAGATGGGAGAGAAAAACATTTTATAAACTTGTAAGACAATTAGTAAATTAAGCATAGATATATGTTAATGACTTATTGAACCCTCACTGGATTTTGTGTTTACTCTCTAATCACTCAGTGTTTATTGGGTTAATCACTCTTATTCTTCTTTTTATCCTTACTTTCTATAACTTTGTTCTTCATCTAATCAATCAACAATTATAAAATATAAACATACCAAAAATCATGAGGTCTTTAATTAAGGTTGTAATGGGGCCAAGGTAAAGGTAAGGGTATATGTATAAGGCTAAGTGAGCTGATAAGTGAATCCTTAATTAGTCTAAGATCTCACCTAACATACATAATTTCTAAAGTAAAGCTTCTTTACCTATTTTCCCACATTTTTTTCACTTTTTATGTCACATGCTCATATTTTGTTCTTATACCATGTGCATTTGCTTTAATTTGAACTTTTTTTTAATGCACATGGTAATTAGTTATTTTAATTTTACATGAGCATGCTTCCCAAAATGTCTTTATTCTTTTCAACTTTTCTACCTTTGTTTCTATCATCCATGTTCCCAAAAAGTTTCTCCACACTTAAACAATTACACTATTTCTATCTTAAGCTAACCAAGGATTCAACTTGGAATTTTTTTTAATTTTTTTTCTGCTTAAGGTTAGTAATGTGGTTATAAAACAAAAGCGATTAAAAGGCTCAAGGGGGTTAACAAGGGTGATGTAAAAGGTAGGCTTTATTTGGGATAAGTGAGTTAAAATCAAACAAGGCCTCAATCACTCTCTTGGTATGTACCTATATTCTATAATCGGACATATAGATTAAAACAAAGCAAAGAACACCAGAATAAAAAAGAAGGGTGGAACACACAGGAATAAAATATTATGGTTTAAATGTAACTATACAATTAAGCTCAAAACTCACAGGCTGCATGTTCTCAAACTCATAAATCATATATCACTCATGTATGTCACGGAGGTTTAGTTAAAAATTCCCATTATACTCAATGTAAAATATATTGAATGGCTTTAAAGTTTGTGTTCCTCATTGATGAAATGTTGTTAACTTAACTACATGATGTAATACTTTATATACAAAGTGTGTGGATTGTTTTGATCTTGTTTAAATTTCCTAGTCTACTCCTTTTATTTTGATCAAATTAAACTATTATATGCCAAAAGGGTAAACTATACTATTTAATCCACCTACTCTATAGCTAATAAGTTAGAACTGCAAACTAAACTAAATGACTAAAATATGAACTAAAGTGCAAAATGCAGAAATAGAGTAAAAATACATGAAAGTAGCAATGTATAAGTACTCAGAAAATAAAAATAAAAATAAAAATAAAGAGAAGAATACAGAAAAATATCCAAAATAAAAGAAAAGAGTCTGTAGTGGTTCACCAAGATAATACGCCAGAGATGGCGACCTCCCCACACTTAAAATGGAGCATCGTCCCTGATGCTCAGTCAAGTCGGGTGTGAAGGGGTGTCATCACTGGTAGGAATAGTAGCTGGAGTCTCGATGGTGGTGGGTTGAGGATCTGGCTGCTGTAGAGGAGGTGCTGACTGGATTGGGATCTCAGGATCTGCAATCTCAATCTGATGTGGAACCTCTGCTTGTAGAGCAGCCTGCTCTGTGCCTACCTGCGGATGGGTCTCCTCCTGGGAATGAGTCTCCTCCTCGTGCTCATCCACCTCCTCCTCTGATGGCTCTAATGGTGTGTCAGGCTCGGAGGGGATCTCACTGCCCTGTCGGATCATCAGCTTCAGATGCTCATAGCGTCGCTTGCTGCGACGCTCCGTTCTCTCATACCGGCACCGGTGATGGCGCTCTATCTGATCTAGCTGTTGGAACAAGCGGTGCACGAGGCGGTACACTGGCTCTGAGGCAGGTGGAGGTGTAGTGGTGGCAGCAGGGGCAGCTGTGGAGGAAGAGGGTCCGGTGGACGGTGGGGCTGTCTCATCAGTAGTAGTGAAGGGTGGTGGTCTGTAGCCCAAAGCTAGGAAATTCCTACTGTGAGGAATGATCTTCCTACAGTCCGCAGCCGGTGGTCTATCATCGGCATCCTCCCATGGCACGTCAGCTCAACGGCCCAGCTGTGTCACCAAATAGGGAAAAGGGAGAGTGCCTCGGACGTGGACCCTGGCCATATAATGCCGGATAAATCGTGGCAAGTACAGGTTCTTACCCTCCATCACACACCATAGGAGGGTGATCATAGCAGCCGGAATCTCTCTCTCATGAGTACTCAGCATCACATAATTACTCAGGATCTGATGCCATAACCGAGCCTCATCATTTAAGTGCACCCTCTTGATTCCCTTGGGCAAGGTGGTGTCCTGACCCATTTCCCACGGAACAGTCGAGTCAAGGGCTATCCTTGCCTTGACAGCATCCCAATCAAACCTCAAGAAACGCATGTCCTCCTCAGCCTTTTTATATCCATCAGTCTGATCGAACTTAGGTGGGAGCTATAGAATGTCCTCTATGGCCTTTTCAGTGACCAGAATCTGCTTTCCCCGTAGGTGTACTGCATCCAGGGAAGTCAAGAAGTAGTTGCAGTAGAATTCCCTTACCCAAGATGCGTTCACCTCAGCCAAATTTCTCTCCAGAAAGAACCAGCCTCTTTGTTTGATTTGTTCAGTGGTGTATTGCTGGAGTTCTCCTGTGATCTTCAGAGTCCTCTCCAGGTATAGGTTCCTGGAGGTTGCAAACACCGGATACTTCAGCTCACAGTACCGGTTTGCAAATTTCACTGGATCATTGGCAGGGAGTAGCTGGTCAGCTTTCTCCTGTTGGGTAAAGTTCTTCTCCCTCCAGGAGGAGTCATGCATCAGATCGATGATGGACATGGAGGATTCTCCTCTTTTATGCTTGCCAGTAGTAGCCTTGCCTTTTCCTTTCCTCTGGGAGGCAGACATCCTGAAAAATGGAAAACCAAGATATATAAAAATAGGAAAGCAAATAGGCATATAGTCAAAGAAAACACAAAGTGGCAAGGGAGAAATAAAATAAGGAAAATGAGTTTATTAAATGTGCATTAAGCATTGTATAGGAGTGAAAAGTTCAAAAGGAAAAATTCACAATCCAAAATGTAATTGAATTCATGTTAAATAGAAAAATTATCATTATGCCATGGTTAGAAGGTTAAAAGAAAGTGAAAAGCTAGAGAAAATGTTTTAAAAGGTTAGTTTGGTTAGTGTTGAAAAAGAGTTCAGGAAATTAGAATTAGTAAGTCAGTAGGATAAAAATTGGGTTAAGGTAAGTGACATAATGAAAAATTCCAAGTAACAAGGATTCACAGGTAGGAACTATAAGTAACTCATAACCAAAAAGGAAAACAGGTTGATGTTGATTCAAGTAGATATAAAGGAAGTAAAAATTGGAATCAAACATCACAGATGTAGTTTATGAACCAGGAAATCAAAAAGGATAATGAAGCTTGCCTTGGCATTCATGAAATGGTTTGGGGAAAGTAGAGGAAAACAGAGTTCAAAATGCCAAACCAAAACATGAATGAGAACGTTTTACAAAAAATTGGGCAGCATTTCGGCTAAAATTTGGATATTCCCGGAAAATAAACAGCAATCAAATAGTTCATATGAATTAAAATTAAAGCTTGCAATTACATATAAGGAATATAATCATGAAAATTCAGTGTAAAGAGCAGCATGAAATAAGAATTTGCAGCATATGAACTAACATCAGAGAAGCAGCAGGATTGCAAAAACATAAAGCAATAAACACGAACGGTGCAAGTAAACAGACCTAAATCCACTAACCATAGCCTACGCTACCTAACAACCTAAAAATCCACTACAGCATGCATATATATTATCCTAATGATGAACAGAAACAGAAAAAAAAATTAAAATAACTGCAAAGGATAGAAAGGCGGCATTCATTGGAACCTGGTAGGCGTAAGAAGTAGAATGGGGCAAAAAAAACTGCTGGGTGATGGTTGCGGCGGCGTCCGGTGCGGTGGAGGGGGTGGTTCGGCGTTTTGGGTAGTGGCGGGGTAGGGGGAATAAGGGGGGAAGGGAGGTGGTGCTGGTGGGATGCGGCGTTTGGTGGCGGCGGTGGGTGGTGGTGATTGCGGAGGGGGTAGGGGCGGTGGAGGAAGAAGAAGAGGGAAGAAGAGGAAGAATGGGGGAGGGGGTGGTGCAACGGCAGGGTCTGGGTGTGGCCGGTGGTGGTGGTTGGTTGGTGGAAAGGAAGAGAGGGGGAAAGGGTTTCGGGAGGGGGCGCGACTAATAGGGTTCGCGTGACAGGGGGTTATAATTCAAATCCACGCGACCGCGTGGAGCACGCGGTCGCGTGGCTGGGGTGAAATGGGGTTGACGCGATCGCGTGTAACGGATAGAAGAGGGGGTGACGCGATCGCATGAGGCATGCGATCGCGTTGCTTGAAATTGTGCTAAACGCACAATTCCAGCGTCGTGTCAGCGCAACTCTCTGTCTCCTTTTGGGGTGGTGTGCAATCCGCGCGACGCGATCACGTCGCTCACGCTGTCGCGTGGGATCAGTGTATGTGCATGTGGCCGAATTTTCTGGGCGTTGGATCTTTACCCCGATTTCCAAGTCACGCGACCGCGTGGAAGATGTTCTGTCGCAATGGACGCGATCGCATGATCGATGCGGTCGCGTCGCACGCCACTTTTTTTATGCAGAATAAGATGCAAATGCAGATGCCAAGAATGTTATGCAAAATTCCAGGTTTAATCAAAACTCAAGAACAAACAGAATAGACAAAAGTGAAAACTGAAAAAGGGACGATCATACCATGGTGGGTTGTCTCCCACCTAGCACTTTTAGTTAAAGTCCTTAAGTTGGACATTGGATGAGCTTCCTGTTATGGTAGCTTATGTTTGAATTCGTCTAGAAATCTCTACCAGTGTTTGGAATGCCAGCATCCTCCGGGGTCCCAAACAAAGTACGCAAAGCCCTTGTGTGAGTTCAAATAGACTTGTAGGCTCCCGGAGTATTGAATGCCAGAATAGACTCCAGGATCCCAAACTTTTCTTCTACTCCCGTCTTTGTCGTGATCTACATTGGTCCAGTCGGGTGATGAGTTATCCGAATTCTCACTGCAGTGACCAAACGGCTTCCAAGATCCTTTAAATTGAGCTTGACACCAATTCTTGCACCTCAAGTTGAAGTGCGAACCCTTATTGAATCTTGCATACCAGCGCTGAGTGCGAGTCATATCCATTTTCCTCTTAAAACTGCAGAGAGCTCTAAGCTGGCCATCTGTTTCAAGTAAACCATATTCAAGTGGAAAAGTAAAGATAAAAGGCAAAGGTGTTACCCACTTGTAGTTTGTAATTGGTGATAATGGCCGTGGGATAGGTGTTTCCAATGGTTCTGTAAGTTCTACTCCCTTATAATCTTCTGTGAATTCTTTCACTTCAACCATATCTTGATCAGAGTCTTTAATTTCTCCCTCATCATCGCTCAAGTCATATATTGGAGGTTGAGAAAAATCTACCTTAGCATCATCTTCATATTCACTCAAGGAAGATTCTTCTGTCTCAAAGAATTCACTTGCGGATGCAAGTTTGTCACCAAGAGAACAGTACTCGTGATTATCATCATCAAGGAAACCTGCGTCCTGGGTTATTCCGTCCAGTTCTTCATAAGATATTTGCATTGGAGGTGGTGCAAAATCCTCTTTAGCGTCAATTGTAACATCCTTGACAGAGTTCACCACAACTCTGGATTCAAGTGGCGGTTCGGCATCTTCTAAATCTTCAACCAACTCTTCTTCTTCTGCAATGACAGCTTCCTCTACTTGTTCCAGTACGAAGTTATGCTCTATGCTGTTCACTGGAGTTTCTAGCGTCTTCTTCGTACTGCGTTCTTCATTGGATTCTCCACATAAAACCATGGGAGTCTGTTGAGGGGCTGAACGTCTGGAAGATAATTGATTTATTGCTTGCTCCAGTTGATAAAGGGTTGTGATGAGCGGATAATTTGTACGCTTTTTGGCATTGTTTTTAGTATGTTTTTGGTATGATATAGTTAGTTTTTAGTATATTTTTATTATTTTTAGTTAAAATTCACTTTTCTGGACTTTACTATGAGTTTGTGTGTTTTTCTGTGATTTCAGGTATTTTCTGGCTGAAATTGAGGGACCTGAGCAAAAATCTGATTCAGAGACTAAAAAGGACTGCAGATGCTGTTGGATTCTGACCTCCCTGCACTTGAAGTGGATTTTCTGGAGCTACAGAAGCCCAATTGGCGCGCTCTCAACGGCTTTTGAAAGTAGACATCCTGGGCTTTCCAGCAATATATGATAGTCCATACTTTGCCCAAGATTTGATGGCCCAAACCGGCGTTCAAAGTCACCCTCAGAAATCCCAGCGTTAAACGCCGGAACTGGCACCAAAATGGGAGTTAAACGCCCAAACTGTCATAAAAGCTGGCGTTTAACTCCAGAAAGAGTCTCTACACGAAAATGCTTCAATGCTCAGCCCAAGCACACACCAAGTGGGCCCGGAAGTGGATTTTTATGTCTTTTACCCATCTCTGTACACCCTAGGCTACTAGTTTTCTATAAGTAGGACCTTTTACTATTGTATTTTCATCTTTGGACATCTAGTTCTTAGATCAGACTTTGGTAGCTATCTTCATTTTTATGCTATCTTAGATCATTGGGAGGCTGGCCATTCGGCCATGCCTAGACCTTGTTCTTATGTATTTTCAACGGTGGAGCTTCTACACACCATAGATTAAGGTGTGGAGCTCTGCTGTACCTTGAGTATTAATGCAATTACTATTGTTCTTCCATTCAATTCCGCTTGTTCTTGTTCTAAGATATCACTTGTTCTTCAACTTGATGAATGTGATGATCCGTGACACTCATCATCATTCTCACCTATGAACATGTGACTGACAACCACCTCTGTTCTACCTTCGATTGGGTGAATATCTCTTGGATTCCTGATTGCACGATGCATGGTTGATCGCCTGACAACCGAGTGCTCGCCTGACAACCGAGCCAACCATTCCGTGAGATCAGAGTCTTCGTGGTATAGGCTAGAACTGATGGCGGCATTCAAGAGAATCCGGAAGGTCTAACTTTGTCTGTGGTATTCTGAGTAGGATTCAATGATTGAATGACTGTGACGTGCTTCAAACTCCTAGCAGGCGGGGCGTTAGTGACAGACGCAAAAGAATCGATGGATTCTATTCCGGCCTGACCGAGAACCGACAGATGATTATCCATGTTGTGACAGAGCATAGGCAACGTAATCACTGAGAGGATGGAAGGTAGCCATTGACAACGGTGAAACCCTACATAAGCTTGCCATGGAAAGGAGTAAGAAGGATTGGATGAAGACAGTAGGAAAGCAGAGAGACGGAAGGGAAGGCATCTTCATGCGCTTGTCTGAAGTTCCTACCAATGAATTACATAAGTACCTCTATCTTTATCTTTATGTTTATTTCGTTCATCATCATATCCATTTGAGTTTGCCTGACTAAGATTTACAAGATGACCATAGCTTGCTTCATACTAACAATCTCCGTGGGATCGACCCTTACTCGCGTAAGGTTTATTACTTGGACGACCCAGTGCACTTGCTGGTTAGTTGTGCGAAGTTGTGTAATGCCATGGTATTGAACACCAAGTTTTTGGGGTTCATGACCGGGGATTATGAGAGTTGTGAAAGGTATTGTTCACAATTTCGCGCACCAAGTTTTTGGCGCCGTTGCCGGGGATTGTTCAAGTTTTGAGCAAGCTTTTTGTCCGGTAACATCAGTGCCAAGATCCGGCAACAACACCAAGTTTTTGGCGCCGTTGCCGGGGTTTGTTCAGTTTGGACAACTGACGGTTCATCTTGTTGCTTAGATTAGGTATTTATTTTTTTCGAAATTCTTGAAGATGAATTCTAGAGTTTCATGATGATTTGTTGAAGTCTGGCTGGCTGAGAAGCCATGTCTAATCTCATTGGACCGAGGTTTCAACTTATCATCACAAGAGCTTGTTGATCTTTATCAATCTTGCTTTTGGAGCAGTGATCTGCTAAGGCTTGGCTGGCCATTGGCCATGTCTAGTGTTTTGGACCGAAGCTTTCTTTGAGAGCTTGGCTGGCTGTGAAGCCATGTCTAATTCCTGGACCGGAGTCTTAGACTAGCATTGCACTGATTCCTGGAATTCTCATTGAGAATTTTGATACCTTTTTCCACTTAATTTTCGAAAAAAAAAATTTACAAAATCATAAAATCCAAAAATTTCTTGTTTGAGTCTAGTGTCTCATCTTAAGTTTGGTGTCAATTGCATGCATTCATTCATGTGTCTTAGTGATCTTCAAGTAATTCTTGATGATTTCGTGCTCTGATCTTTAAATTCTATTGACTTGAGTGTTTTGAGTGTCTCATATGCATTCTCATTTTGTTAGTGTCAGTAGTATACAAACTGCTAAGTTTGGTGTCTTGCATGCATTGTTATTTGATTCTTGTTGCATTTTGATTTTTCCTTATTATTAAAAATCCAAAAATAATTTTAATTTGTGTCTTTTCAAGTCAATAATACAGAGAATTGAAGATTCAGAACATACAGCAGAGGAATTGCACAGAAAAAAGCTGGGCGTTCAAAACGCCCAGTGAAGAAGGACAGACTGGCGTTTAAACGCCAGCCAGGGTACCTGGTTGGGCGTTTAACGCCCAAAAGGGTAGCATTTTGGGCGTTAAACGCCAGAATGTGCACCATTCTGGGCGTTTAACGCCAGGATGGCTAAAGGGGGAAGATTTTGTTTTCAAATCAAATTTTTTTCAAGTTTTCAAAATCTTTTCAAAATCAAATCTTTTTCAAATCAATTTTTCAATCAAATCTTTTTCAAAATCAATTTCTTTCCATTTTCAAAGATACTTACTATCAATTAATGATTTGATTCAACATTTCAAGTATGTTGCCTTTTCTGTTGAGAAAGGTTTAATGTTTGAATCATATCTTTTCTTGTTAGTCAAGTTTTTAATTTTCAAAATCAAATCTTTTTAAAATGTTTTTCAAATCATATCTTCTCAATCACATCTTTTTAAAACCAATCATATCTTCTTAACCACATCTTTTTCAAAATAATTTTCAATCAAATCTTTTTGATTTCTGATTTCAAATTTTTTCAAAAAAAACACTTAATTTCTTTTCCACTTTCATTTTCGAAAATCAAGTAGTGTTTTCAAAAATGTTTTCAAAATCTTTTACTTAATTTTCGAAAATTACTTCCCTCCTTCTCACATCCTTCTATTTTCGGACTAACACTATCCCTTAATGCAAAATTCGAACTCCATCTCCTTTGATAAGTTCGAATTTTCTACTTCTGTCTTCTACTTTTCTTTTCTTCTGACACCTAAAGGAATCTCTATACTGTGACATAGAGGATTCCACATTTTCTTGTTCTCTTCTCTTTCTTATGAACAGGAGCAAAGACAAAAACATTCTTGTTGAGGCTGATTCTGAACCTGAAAGGACCTTGAAGATAAAGCTAAGAGAAGCCAAAGCACAACTCTCTTTAGAGGACCTGACCGAATTCTTCAAAGAAGAAGAACACATGGCAGCCGAAAACAACAATGCCAACAATGCAAGGAAGGTGCTGGGTGACTTTACTGCACCTACTCCCGATTTCTATGGGAGAAGCATCTCTATCCCTGCCATTGGAGCAAACAACGTTGAGCTTAAGCCTCAATTAGTTTCTCTAATGCAACAGAATTGCAAGTTCCATGGACTTCCATTGGAAGATCCTCATCAGTTCTTAGCTGAGTTCTTGCAAATCTGTGACACTGTCAAGACTAATGGGGTTGACCCTGAGGTCTACAGACTTATGCTATTCCCTTTTGCTGTAAGAGACAGAGCTAGAACATGGTTGGACTCTCAACCTAAAGAAAGCCTGGACTCTTGGGAAAAGCTAGTCAATGCCTTCTTGGCAAGGTTCTTTCCACCTCAAAAATTGAGTAAGCGTAGAGTGGAAGTCCAAACCTTCAGACAGAAGGAAGGAGAATCCCTCTATGAAGCTTGGGAAAGATACAAACAATTAATCAGAAAGTGTCCTTTTGATATGCTTTCTGAATAGGAGCATCATAGGTATTTTCTATGATGGTCTCTCTGAACTGTCCAAGATGTCTTTGGATAGCTCTTCTGGAGGATCTCTTCATCTGAAGAAGACGCCTACTGAAGCTCAAGAACTGATTGAAATGGTTGCAAATAACCAATTCATGTACACTTCTGAAAGAAATCCTGTGAACAATGGGACTAGTCAGAAGAAAGGAGTTCTTGAGATTGACACTCTGAATGCCATTTTGGCTCAGAATAAAATATTGACCCAACAAGTCAATATGATTTCTCAAAGTCTGTCTGGAATGCAAAATGCACCAAGCAGTACTACGGAAGCTTCATCTGAGGAAGAAGCTTATGATCCTGAGAACCCTTCAATGGAAGAGGTGAATTACATAGGAGAACCCTATGGAAACACCTATAATCCTTCATGGAGAAATCATCCAAATTTTTCATGGAAAGATCAACAGAGACCTCAACAAGGTTTCAATAACAATAATGGTGGAAGAAACAGGTTTAGCAATAGCAAGCCTTTTCCATCATCTTCTCAGCAACAGACAGAGAGTTCTAAGCAGAATAACTCTGACTTAGCAACCATGGTCTCTGATCTGATCAAAACCACTCAAAGTTTCATGACTGAAACAAGGTCCTCCATCAGAAAATTGGAAGGACAAGTGGGTCAGCTGAGCAAGAAAATTACTGAACTCCCTCCTAGTACTCTTCCAAGCAATACAGAAGAAAATCCAAAAGGAGAGTGCAAGGCCATCAACATGGCCGAATTTTGGGAGGAAGAAGAGGCAGTGAACGCCACTGAGGAAGGCCTCACTGGGCGTCCACTGGCCTCCAATGAGCTCCCCAATGAGGAACCATGGGAATCTGAGGCTCAAACCGAGACCATAGAGATTCCATTGGACTTACTTCTGCCATTCATGAGCTCTGATGAGTATTCTTCCTCTGAAGAGGATGAGTATGTCACTGAGGAGCAAGTTGCTAAATACCTTGTAGAGGATGTTCTGGTTAAAGTTGAAGACCATTACATCCCTACTGATTTCATAGTCCTAGAGACTGGGAAGTGCATGGATGAATCCATCATCCTTGGCAGACCATTCCTAGCCACAGCAAGGGCTGTGATTGATGTTGATAGAGGAGAGTTGATCATTCAAGTGAATGAAGAATCCTTGGTGTTTAAGGCTCAAGGATATCCCTCTGTCATCATGGAGAAGAAGCATGAAGAGCTTCTCTCAAAACAGAGCCTAACAGAGCCCCCACAGTCAAACTCTAAGTTTGGTGTTGGGAGGCCACAACCAAACTCTAAGTTTGGTGTTGAACCCCCACATTCAAACTCTAAGTTTGGTGTTGGGAGGTTCCAACATAGCTCTGGGCATTTCTGAGGCTCCATGAGAGTCCTCTGTCAAGCTAATGACATTAAAGAAGCGCTTGTTGGGAGGCAACCCAATGTTATATTTTATCTATTTTATTTTGTTATTTTCTCTTTTTTGTAGGTTGATGATCATGAGAAGTCACAAAATCAATGAAAAAAAGCAAAAACAGAATGAAAAACAGGAAGAAAAACAGCACACCCTGGAGGATGCACCCACTGGCGTTTAAACGCCAGTGAGGTTAGCTGTTGGGCGTTTAACGCCCAGTCTGGCACCATTCTGGGCGTTTAACGCCAGAAAGGGGCACCAGACTGGCGTTAAACGCCAGAAATGGGCAAGAAGCTGGCGTTAAACGCCAGAAATGGGCACCAGCCCGGCGTTTAACGCCAGAATTGGCACAAAACGAGATTTTGCTTGCCATTTGGTGCAGGGATGACCTTTCCTTGACACCTTAGGATCTGTGGACCCCACAGGATCCCTACCTACCCCACCACTCTATCTCTTTTTCACCCATTCACCAATCACCTCAACACCTCTTCCCCAAAAACCCTTCACCTATCAAATCCCATCTTTCTCTTCACCACTCACATCCATCCCACAGGATCCCCACCTACCTCACCATTCAAAATTCAAACCACTTACCCACCCAAACCCACCCTCAAATGGCCGAACCCTACCCTTCCCCTTCTCCTGTATAAACCCTCCTTCACTCCTTCATTTTCACACAACATACACACCACTTCTCCCCTTCTTGGCCGAAAACAAAAGCCATTCCCTTTCCCCTCATTTCTTCTTCTTCTACTCTCTTCTTTCTTCTTTTGCTCGAGGACGAGCAAACCCTTTAAGTTTGGTGTGGTAAAAGCATTGCTTTTTGTTTTTCCATAACCATCTATGGCATCCAAGGCCGGAGAAACCTCTAGAAAGAGGAAAGGGAAGGCAAAAGCTTCCACTTCCGAGTCATGGGAGATGGAGAGATTCATCTCAAGGGTGCATCAAGACCACTTCTATGAAGTTGTGGCCTTGAAAAAGGTGATCCCCGAGGTCCCTTTTTCACTCAAAAAGGGTGAATATCCGGAGATCCGACATGAGATCCGAAGAAGAGGTTGGGAAGTTCTTACCAACTCCATTCAACAAGTCGGAATCTTGATGGTTCAAGAGTTCTATGCCAATGCATGGATCACTAAGAACCATGATCAAAGTGTGAACCTGAATCCAAAGAATTATCTTACTATGGTTTGGGGGAAATACTTGGATTTTAGTCCGGAAAGTGTGAGGGTGGCATTCAACTTGCCCATGATGCAAGGAGATGAACATCCTTACACTAGAAGGGTCAACTTTGATCAAAGGTTGGACCAAGTCCTCACGATCATATGTGAAGAGGGCGCCCAATGGAAGAGAGATTCAAGAGGGAAGCCGGCTCAATTGAGAAGGCATGACCTCAAGCCCGTGGCTAGAGGATGGTTAGAGTTTATACAACGCTCAATCATTCCCACTAGCAACCGGTCCGAAGTTACCATAGACCGGGCTATCATGATCCATAGCATCATGATTGGAGAAGAAATAGAAGTTCATGAGGTTATAGCCCAAGAACTCTATAAGGTGGCGGACAAGTCCTCTACCTTGGCAAGGTTAGCCTTTCCTCATCTCATTTGTCACCTCTGTTATTCAGTTGGAGTTGACATAGAGGGAGACATCCCTATTGATGAGGACAAGCCCATCACCAAGAAGAGGATGGAGCACACAAGAGACCCCACTCATCATGAGATCCCTGAGATTCCTCAAGGGATGCACTTTCCTCCACAAAACTATTGGGAGCAACTAAACACCTCCCTAGGAGAATTGAGTTCCAACATGGGACAACTAAGGGTGGAGCATCAAGAACACTCCATCATCCTCCATGAAATTAGAGAAGATCAAAGAATCATGAGAGAGGAGCAACAAAGACAAGGACGAGACATTGAGGAGCTCAAGCACTCCATAGGATCTTCAAGAGGAAGAAAGAGCCGCCATCACTAAGGTGTACGCTTTTTGGCATTGTTTTTAGTATGTTTTTGGTATGATATAGTTAGTTTTTAGTATATTTTTATTAGTTTTTAGTTAAAATTCACTTTTCTGGACTTTACTATGAGTTTGTGTGTTTTTCTGTGATTTCAGGTATTTTCTGGCTGAAATTGAGGGACCTGAGCAAAAATCTGATTCAGAGACTAAAAAGGACTGCAGATGCTGTTGGATTCTGACCTCCCTGCACTTGAAGTGGATTTTCTGGAGCTACAGAAGCCCAATTGGCGCGCTCTCAACGGCTTTTGAAAGTAGACATCCTGGGCTTTCCAGCAATATATGATAGTCCATACTTTGCCCAAGATTTGATGGCCCAAACCGGCGTTCAAAGTCACCCTCAGAAATCCCAGCGTTAAACGCCGGAACTGGCACCAAAATGGGAGTTAAACTCCCAAACTGGCATAAAAGCTGGCGTTTAACTCCAGGAAGAGTCTCTACACGAAAATGCTTCAATGCTCAGCCCAAGCACACACCAAGTGAGCCCAGAAGTGTATTTTTATGTCTTTTACTCATCTCTGTACACCCTAGGCTACCAGTTTTCTATAAGTAGGACCTTTTACTATTGTATTTTCATCTTTGGACATCTAGTTCTTAGATCAGACTTTGGTAGCTATCTTCATTTTTATGCTATCTTAGATCATTGGGAGGCTGGCCATTCGGCCATGCCTAGACCTTGTTCTTATGTATTTTCAACGGTGGAGCTTCTACACACCATAGATTAAGGTGTGGAGCTCTGCTGTACCTCGAGTATTAATGCAATTACTATTGTTCTTCCATTCAATTCCGCTTGTTCTTGTTCTAAGATATCACTTGTTCTTCAACTTGATGAATGTGATGATCCGTGACACTCATCATCATTCTCACCTATGAACATGTGACTGACAACCACCTCTGTTCTACCTTCGATTGGGTGAATATCTCTTGGATTCCTGATTGCACGATGCATGGTTGATCGCCTGACAACCGAGTGCTCGCCTGACAACCGAGCCAACCATTCCGTGAGATCAAAGTCTTCGTGGTATAGGCTAGAACTGATGGCGGCATTCAAGAGAATCCGGAAGGTCTAACCTTGTCTGTGGTATTCTGAGTAGGATTCAATGATTGAATGACTGTGACGTGCTTCAAACTCCTAGCAGGCGGGGTGTTAGTGACAGACGCAAAAGAATCGATGGATTCTATTCCGGCCTGACCGAGAACCGACAGATGATTATCCATGCTGTGACAGAGCATAGGCAACGTAATCACTGAGAGGATGGAAGGTAGCCATTGACAACGGTGAAACCCTACATAAGCTTGCCATGGAAAGGAGTAAGAAGGATTGGATGAAGACAGTAGGAAAGCAGAGAGACGGAAGGGAAGGCATCTTCATGCGCTTGTCTGAAGTTCCTACCAATGAATTACATAAGTACCTCTATCTTTATCTTTATGTTTATTTCGTTCATCATCATATCCATTTGAGTTTGCCTGACTAAGATTTACAAGATGACCATAGCTTGCTTCATACTAACAATCTCCGTGGGATCGACCCTTACTCGCGTAAGGTTTATTACTTGGACGACCCAGTGCACTTGCTGGTTAGTTGTGCGAAGTTGTGTAATGCCATGGTATTGAACACCAAGTTTTTGGGGTTCATGACCGGGGATTATGAGAGTTGTGAAAAGTATTGTTCACAATTTCGCGCACCAGGTTGCAGTAAGTTATTTTATTGATTCTTCAAGGCGAACTTGTGATTCTGGCTTTGATGGATATGGGTATGGTGTATGGGGGAGTGGTGGTTCTTGGGAGTAATTGGATTGGTGTTGGGGTGGATAAGGATCGTATGGTGGCGAATGGTGAAGAGAAGCTTGTGAGTGTGGTGGTTTGAGGTTATGTTGAGAGGATGGTCTATAGGCATGGGGTGGGGCTTGTTGGTAGTTACAAGGTTGTCCACCATATCTTTCAGCTGGATATGCATTGTAGAATGGTCGTTGTCCATGATATCTTGGAGGGTGTTGTTGCCTAAAGGGTTGATTAGTTCCTCTTGACTCCATCCATCCTAGATTGGTCTGACCTTGATGTATATTCCTGCTGTGGTTTCTATTTCCATCAACAAAGTTAGAACCAAACTCAAAGCGAGAGGGGTGAGAATTCATAGTAGTTATCAGAAATAAGGGAAAAAAAGGAGAAACAAATAAACAAGTGAAAGAAAATTTTTTTTTGAAGAATATTTAAATAACCAATAATAAGGCACACGTTTGCAATTCCCCAGCAACGACGCCATTTTGACGTTGGAATTTTTGCTAGTAAAGAATTTTATAAAAATAGTCGCGTTGTAGATATAGTTTCTAAACCAACAAAAATCCTTTCGTGCAAACGTTTTAGTTGTCACAAGTAACAAACCCTTTTGAAATTGATAACCGAGTATTCAAACCTCGGGTCATCTTCTCAAGGAATTGCAGGGAAGTATGTTCTTATTATTGGTTATGGAGATTGTAAATTTGGGGTTTCAAGAGTGAGGAGTGAATATGGCAATTAATTTAAATAGCAACTAGAATAAATAAATACTGTAAAGCAAACTTTTGGTAAGGTAGGAGAAATTGGAAGTCCAGACTTAGTTATTCTTATCAATAATAATGAAAGTTGAATCTTAATTCCACTTAGTCAACCTTTGCTAAAGCAAAGGAAAGTCAAGGGACTAATTAGTTGACCTTCGAATCCTATTTATTTCCTAAGAAAAGGTTGGGATTATTGAAGTTCAGTTCAATTAGCAAAGATAACAGTTATCAATTATGTTAAGCTAAGATAACTCCTGAGTTACTGATTTCTAAACCAAGACCAAAAAGAGAAAAGTAAATTAATTCTACTGGAATGAAAATGTCTTCAGATTGGGAATAATCAATGGCATAAATAAAAGAAGGTAATATTAAATTGAAATACCTCAAATAACATTAAATAAGAAAATCATCATGAATGTGGCATAAGCCAAATAGGCAACATAACTAATACAAGCAAGCATTAAAGTATCTGAGAGTAAGAGATAAATATAAAGTAAAAGAACATTGAACCTGGGATCGAGAGTTACTCCTAAAACTAAGAGAAGTCCTAAATCCTAAATCCTAAAGAGAGAGAGGAGAGAACCTCTCTCCAAAAATTAGATCTAAATCATGGAAAGTGACTAAAAATTCAGAGACTCCCTGAACGGATGCATTCCTCCGCTTTATAACCTCTAATCTATGCTGTCTGTACCTGGATCTGGGACAAAAGGGCTTCAGAATTTGCTGAGGCGTATTCTGTAAATTCTGGTACGAGGCCTCTGTCACGCGTCCGCGTGGGTCACGCGGTCGCGTCATCTGGAGTTCTTCTTATCACGCGGTCGCGTCGGTCACGCGTCCGCGTCGTATGCGATTCACTCAAGTCACGCGGTCGTGTCAGTTATGCAGCCGCGTCGCTGCTTCTTCGCTCTTGGCACGTGATCGTGTCGTCCATGTGATCGCGTGGATGCCAGTTTCTTCAAAACTCCGTTTTGCACTTTCCTTCCATTTTTGTACGTTTCCTTTTCCATCCTTTAAGTCATTCTGCCTTAGAAGATCTGAAACTACTCAACGAACTAATCACGGCATCAAATGGAAATAAAGGTAATTAAAATAATTAATTTTAAACCATAGGAAACGTGTTTTTTCACATACATCACATAATAAGGAAGGGAAAATAAAACCATACAATTAATATGAATAAGTGGGTGAAGGATTGAATAAATCACTCAAACTAAGCACAAAATATCTCACAAAATATGGGTTTATCACTGGGGCTAAGACTTAAGCTTCTCACGTGCCTGGGCTGTTTCTGGAGTTGAACGCCAGGTTGTAACCTGTTTCTGGCCTTGAACTCCAACTTGTAACCTGTTTCGGGCGCTGAACGCCAGACTGCAACATAGAACTGGTATTGAACGCCAGTTTACATCATCTATCTTCACGCAAGGTATGGACTATTATATATTTCTGGAAAGCTCTGGATGTCTACTTTCCAACCCAATTGAGAGCGCTCCAATTGGACTCATGTAGCTCTAAAAAATCCATTCCGAGTGCAGGGAGGTCAAAATCCAATAGCGTCAGTAGTCCTTTTTCAGCCTGAATCAAATTTTTGCTCAGTTCCCTCAATTTCAGTCAGAAAATATATGAAATCACAGAAAAACACACAAACTCATAGTAAAGTCCAGAAATTTGAATTTTGCCTAAAAACTAATAAAAATCTATTAAAAACTAACTAAAACATACTAAAATCTACATGAAAATACCCCCAAAATGTGTATAAAATATCCGCTCATCACAACACCAAACTTAAACTGTTGCCTGTCCCCAAGCAACTAGATAAATCAAATAGGATAAAAAGAAATTAAGAAACAATAATATCTCAGAGTTTCAAGTGAGCTCAGATTCTAATTAGATGAGCGGGGCTAGTAGCCTTTTGCTTATGAACAGTTTTGGCATCTCACTTTATCCTTTGAATTTCAGAATGATTGGCATCCATAGGAACTCAGAATTCAGATAGTATTATTGATTCTCCTAGTTTAGTATGTTGATTCTTGAACACAGCTACTTTATGAGTCTTGGCCGTGGCCCTAAGCACTTTGTTTTCCAGTATTACCACCGGATACATAAATGCCACAGACAAATAATTGGGTGAAACTTTTCAGATTGTGACTTAGCTTTGCTAAAGTCCCCAATTAGAGGTGTCCAGAGTTCTTAAGCACACTCTTTCTGCTTTGGATCACGACTTTAACCACTTAGTCTCAAGCTTTTCACTTGGACCTGCATGCAACAAGCACATGGTTAGGGACAGCTTGATTTAGCCGCTTAGGCTTGGATTTATTTCCTTGGGCCCTCTTATCCATTGATGCTCAAAGCCTTGGATCCTTTTCACCCTTGCCTTTTGGTTTTAAGGCGTATTGGCTTTTTCTTTTTCTTTATCCAATGATTCCTTGTAAAAAAAAAATTCATTGCTTTTTCTTGCTTCAAGAATCAATTTCATGATTTTTCAGATCAGCAATAATATTTCTCTTCTTCATCATTCTTTCAAGAGCCAACAATTTTAACATTCATAAAATTCAAGATCCAAAATATGCACTGTTCAAGCATTCATTTTCCTACCACCACATATAATTAATTAGAATTTTCCTTATTAAATACTCGAAAAATATAAATTGCCTCTTTATTCTAAAAATCTACTATTTTATTCATGTTTGATGATGATGAGAAAAATAAATTATGGCTTAATTGAAAATAAAATCAAAATAGATATACTAATTACTACTACTTATATATAACTTCTAAGGTAAATTCCTATAATAACAACTATCACAGAGTTAAAGCTAAAATTAGAACTCAACAACCTTTATTTTGGGAGGTGGATGTTCCTCTAGTCTGTGGGGTGCTTGGTCTTTCAAGAGATAATTTCTGACGCTTCAGTTCCTTTAAGTCACGCCCTTGCTCTTCTTGTTCCCTAAGCAATTTGCAAAGCATGCTATTTTGATTATTCTGTTCTTCTTTTATTTGGTCCATAGCTTCTTGCAACTTGGTAACAGATGCCTCAAGATATTCCCAATATTCAAATTAAGGGATTTTCGGGAGAAATTCCTGTGCTCTCCTCTTGATGGGGTCATCCTGCACTTGTTGTTTTTCCATTGTAGTTTTAGTGATTGGCCGCTCAACTGAGATATACTCAGTTATTCCCATCCTCACTCCATCATCTTTGCAGAGCATAGAAATTAAGCTTGGATAAGTCAACTTGGCATCTTTGGAGTTCTTGTTTGCAATTATGTAAAGTTCACATGAAATCAGTTGATGAACTTCCACTTCTTTTTCCAACATAATGCAATGGATCATCACTGCTCTTTTAACGGTGACTTCAGAATGGTTTCTAGTGGAAAATATAGAACGCCCAATGAAGTCCAGCCATCCTCTGGCGACTGGTTTGAGATCTTCTCTCTTGAGTTGATTTGGGACGCCCATGGTACTGGTGGTCCACCTGGCTCCAGAGATGCATATATCCTCTAGAATCTTGTCCAGGCCCTTGTTTGTTCTCATCATTCTCCTATTAAAGGAGTCTGGGTCATCTTTCAGCTGAGGTAGCTTAAAGATCTCCCTGATTTTGTCAGGGTGGATGTGAACCATCTTTCCTCTTACCAAGGTCCGATAGTCATAGAGGGCAGTTCCAGATATTCTCTACCTATCTGTTTGCCACAGATTAGCGTAGAACTCCTGAACCATATTCCTTCCCACTTTTGTTTTAGGATTAGCTAGGATTTCCTAGTTCCTGTTTCGAATTTGCTCTTGGATCTCCGGATATTCATCTTCTTTCAAATCGAATTTGACTTCCGGGATCACTGATCTTAGACCTATTATTTTGTAGTAATGGTCTGAATGTTCTTTGGTTAAGAACTTCCCTTGATTCCAAAGTGGTTTTGGAATACTCTCTTTCTTGCCTCTTTGAGTGGGTTGTTTTCCTTTAGGAGCCATGATCTTAGTGGGTATGGTTTAGTGATCACGGATAAACACACCAAACTTAGAGGTTTGCTTGTCCTCAAGCAAAAGAAAAGAAAGGAGAGGGATAGAAGGAGAGCTAGTATCGAATGGTGGATGAGAGGAGGGAGGCCGAATGTGGATTTAAAAGGGAGGGCGGTGGGTTTTCAAAAATTTTGAAAAAAAAGATAAGATAGAAGATATGATTTATAAAAGATAAATATGATAAGAAAAAGATATAATTTAAAATTAAAAAGTTGTGAATGATATTTGGAAAAGATAAATCTGAATTTTTATTTTGAAAAAAGATTTTAAAGATAATTGAGTTTTGAAAATTTTGAAAAAGAGTTGGATTGGATTGGAAAAAGATTTGTGTTTATGGATTAAGATACATTTGATATTTTTGAAAAAGGGATTTTAGAAATTAGGATTAAAATTTTTGGAATTGAAGGATGAGAGTTGGTAACATGTTTATGCAAGAAATCATGAATTGAAACAGAAAAAATTAAAAAAAAATTGTGAAGTAAAAACGAATTTACCTCCTCCCCACCATCCTGGCGTTAAACGCCCAAACGCTGCATGGTTTGGGCGTTTAACGCCCATTTGCAGCTTCTTCTGGGCGTTCAACACCCAGCTGTTGCTTCTAGCTGGCGTTGAACACCAGAAACTCCTTTGTCACTGGCATTTTTCTGAACGCCCAGGACGCTATAAATCTGGCGTTGAACGCCCAGAAGGTGCTTCTTTCTGGCGTTCAACACCCAGAAGGTGCTTCTTTCTGGCGTTCAACGCTCAGATGGCTATCCTTACTGGCGTTGAACGCCCAGTGAGTGCTTCTTTTGGGCGTTCAGCGCCCAGAATAGCTCTTTCTGGCTTTTTTCGCACTAATGAGCTTCTTTTTGCTGTTTTATCCTCTGAATCCTTCTGTAACTTCGTGAACTCAAGCAATTGCTATTTTGCCTTGAAGATAATTGACATAAACCTGTAAAAATCAATTAATTAACAAATAAGCCTTGTAAATGGCTGGGTTGCCTCCCAGCAAGCGCTTCTTTATTGTCTTTAGCTGGACTATTACTGAGCTTTAATCAAGTCTCAGTTTTGAGCATTCTTGCTCAAAATTGCTTTCAAGATAATGTTTAACTCTCTGTCTATTAACAATGAACTTTTTATTAGCATCATTATCCTGAAGCTCCACGTATCCATATGGTGACACACTTGTAATCACATATGGACCTCTCTACCGGGATTTCAATTTTCTGGGGAATAATCTGAGCCTAGAGTTAAATAGCAGAACTTTCTGCCCTGGCTCAAAGACTCTGGATGATAATTTCTTATCATGCCATCTTTTTGCTTTCTCTTTGTAAATTTTTTCATTTTCGAAAGCATTGAGTCTGAATTCCTCTAGCTCATTTAACTGGAGCAATCATTTTTCTCCAGCTAACTTGGCATCAAGGTTTAGGAATCTGGTTGCCCAATAGGCCTTATGTTCCAGTTCCACTGGCAAGTGACAGGCTTTTCCATAAACCAGCTGGTATGGAGAAGTTCCTATAGGTGTCTTGAATGCTGTTCTGTATGCCCACAGAGCATCATCCAAGCTTCTTGCCCAATCCCTTCTACGGTTAATCACAATCCATTCCAGGATTCTTTTAAGTTCTCTATTAGAGACTTCAGCTTGCCCATTTGTCTGTGGATGATATGGAGTGGCCACCCTATGGCTAACTCCATATCTAACCAAAGCAGAGTAAAGCTGTTTATTGCAGAAATGAGTGCCCCCATCACTGATTAGTACTCTAGGGATACCAAATCTGCTGAAGATATATTTTTGGAGGAATTTTAGCACTATTTTAGTATCATTAGTGGGTGTTGCTATAGCTTCTACCCATTTGGATACATAATCCACTGCCACCAGAATATAAGTGTTTGAGTATGATGGTGGGAATGGCCCCATGAAGTCAATACCCCATACATCAAACAACTCAATCTCCAAGATCCCTTATTGAGGCATGGAATAACTGTGAGGCAGATTGCCAGATCTTTGGCAACTGTCACAATTAAGTACAAACACTCGGGAGTCTTTATAGAGAGTATGCCAGTAGAAGCCACATTGGAGGACTCTTGTGGCTGTTCGCTCACTTCCAAAATGTCCTCCATTCTGTGATCCAGGCAGTGCCAGAGGATCTTCTGTGCTTCTTCTTTAGGCACACATCTACGGATTACTCCGTCTACACATCTCTTGAAGAGATATGGTTCATCCCAAAGATAGTACTTTGCATCCGTGATCAATTTCTTTGTTTGCTGCCTACTGTACTCTTTGGGTATGAATCTTACTGCCTAGTAGTTTGCAATGTCTACAAACCACGGCACCTCCTGGATGGCAAAAAGTTGCTCATCTGGAAAGTTTTCAGAGATCTCAGTAAGAGGGAGGGACGCCCCTTCTACTGGTTCTATTCGGGACAGGTGATCTGCTACTTAATTCTCTATCCCTTTTCTGTCTCGTATTTCTATATCAAACTCTTGTAGAAGCAACACCCATCTTATGAGTCTGGGTTTTGAATCCTACTTTATGAGTAGATATTTAAGAGCAGCATGGTCAGTGTACACAATCACTTTTGATCCTACTAAATAAGATCTGAACTTGTCAATGGTGTAAACCACTACAAGTAGCTCTTTTTCTGTGGTTGTGTAGTTCTTCTATGCGTCATTTAGAACACGACTGGCATAATAAATAATGTGCAGAAGCTTATCATGCCTTTGTCCCAACACTGCACCAATGGCATGGTCACTGGCATCACACATTAATTCAAATGGTAATGTCCAGTCTGGTGCAGAGATGACTGGTGCTGTAACCAGCTTAGCTTTCAGAGTTTCAAATGCCTGTAGACACTCTTTATCAAAGATAAATGGCGTGTCAGCAGCTAGCAGATTACTCAGAGGTTTGGCGATTTTTGAAAAATCCTTTATAAACCTCCTATAAAATTCTGCATGCCCCAGAAAGCTTCTGATTGCCTTAACATTGGCAGGTGGTGGTAATTTTTGAATTACCTCTACTTTAGCTTGATCCACTTCTATTCCCTTGTTCAAAATTTTGTGCCCAAGGAAAATTCCTTCAGTCACCATAAAGTGACATTTCTCCCAGTTTAAAACCAGGTTAGTCTCTTGGCACCTCTTTAGAACAAGTGCTAGATGGTCAAGACAGGAGCTGAATGAGTCTCCAAATACTGACAAGTCATCCATGAAGACTTCCAGAAATTTTTCCACCATATCAGAGAAAATTGAGAGCATGCACCGTTGAAAGGTTGCAGGTGCATTGCACAGGCCAAATGGCATCCTTCTGTATGCAAATACTCTAGATGGACATGTGAATGCTGTTTTCACTTGATCCTAGAGATCTACTGCAATTTGATTATAACCTGAATATCCATCCAGGAAGCAGTAGTATTCATGACCTGCTAGTCTTTCTAGCATCTGGTCTATGAAGGGTAAAGGAAAATGATCCTTTCTGGTAGCTGTATTGAGCCTTCTATAATCAATACACAAACGCCACCCTGTAACTGTTTTTGTAGGAACCAGTACATTTTTTTTATTATAAACCACTGTCATCCCACCTTTCTTAGGGACGACTTGGACAGGGCTTACCTAGGGGCTATCAGAAATAGGATAAATAATCCTAGCCTCTAGTAATTTAGTGACCTCCTTCTGCACCACCTCCTTCATAGCTGGATTTAGCCACCTCTGTGGTTGAACCACTGGCTTAGCATTACCCTCCAATAGGATTTTGTACATGCATCTAGCTGGGCTAATGCCCTTAAGATCACTGATGGACCACCCAAGAGCTATCTTGTGTGTCCTTTGCACTTGAATTAGTGCTTCCTCTTCCTGTGGCTCTAAGGTAGAGCTTATGATTACAGGGAAGGTATCACCTTCTCCTAGAAATGCATATTTCAGGGATGGTGGTAATGGTTTGAGCTCGGGTTTGGGAGGTTTGATGAGCGGATAATTTATACGCTTTTTGGCATTGTTTTTAGTATGTTTTTAGTATGTTTTAATTAGTTTTTTTATTATATTTTTATTAGTTTTTATTTAAAATTCACTTTTCTAGACTTTACTATGAGTTTGTGTGTTTTTCTGTGATTTCACGTATTTTCTGGCTGAAATTGAAGGACCTGAGCAAAAATTTGATTCAGAGGCTAAAAAGGACTACAGATGCTGTTGGATTCTGACCTCCCTGAACTCGAAGTGGATTTTTTTGAGCTACAAAAGCCCAATTGGCGCGCTCTCAATTGCGTTGGAAAGTAGACATCCTGGGCTTTCCAGAAATGTATAATAGTTTATACTTTGCCTGAGATTCGATAGCCCAAACAGGCGTTTCAAGTCAGCTCAAGAATTCTGGCGTTAAACGCCAGAACTGGCACAAGAATGGGAGTTAAACGTCCAAACTGGCACAAAAGCTGGTGTTTAACTCCAGGAAAAGTCTCTACACATGAAAACTTCAATGCTTAGCCCAAGCACACACCAAGTGGGCCCGGAAGTGGATTTTTATGTCATTTACTCATCTTTGTAAACCCTAAGCTACTAGTTCTCTACAAATAGGACCTTTTGCTATTGTATTAAACATCTTTTGATCACTTGAGATCTTAGGATCATCTTTGGACGTCTAGTTCTTAGATTATGGGAGGCTGGCCATTCAGCCATGCCTAGACCTTGTTCTTATGTACTTTCAATGGTGGAGTTTCTACATACCATAGATTAAGGTGTGGAGCTCTGCTGTACCTCGAGTATTAATGCAATTACTATTGTTCTTCTATTCAATTCGGCTTATTCTTGTTCTAAGATATCACTTGTTCCTCAACTTGATGAATGTGATGATCCGTGACACTCATCATCATTCTCACCTATGAACGTGTGCCTGACAACCACTTCCGTTCTACCTTAGATTGAGTGGATATCTCTTGGATCCCTTAATCGGAATCTTCGTGGTATAAGCTAGAATTGATGGCGGCATTCAAGAGAATCCGGATGGTCTAAACCTTGTCTGTGGTATTCTGAGTAGGATTCAAGGATTGAATGATTGTGACGAGCTTCAAACCTGCGATTGTGGGGCGTTAGTGACAGACGCAAAAGAATTACTGGATTCTATTTCGACATGATCGAGAACCGACAGATGAATAGCCGTGCTGTGACAGAGCGGGTTGAACATTTTCACTGAGAGGACGGAGCTGTAGCCATTGACAACGGTGATGCCCAACATACAGCTTGCCATGGAAATAAGTAAGAAGGATTGGAGGAAGACAGTAGGAAAGCAGAGAGACGGAAGGGACAAAGCATCTACATACGCTTATCTAAAATTCTCGCCAATGAATTGCATAAGTATCTCTATCTTTACTTTATGTTTTATTTATCTTTTAATCATTAATCCTCCATAACCATTTGAATCTGCCTGACTGAGATTTACAAGATGACCATAGCTTGCTTCATACCAACAATCTCCGTGGGATCGACCCTTACTCGCGTAAGGTTTATTACTTGGACGACCCAGTGCACTTGTTGGTTAGTTGTGCGAAGTTGTGATAAAGAATTGAGATTGCAATTGAGCGTACCATGTTGATGGCGCCATTGATTTCGTGCACCAAGTTTTTGGCGCCATTGCCGGGGATTGTTCGAGTTTGGACAACTGACGGTTCATCTTGTTGCTTAGATTAGGTATTTTTCTTCAGAATTTTTAAGAAAGAATTCTAGAGTTTCAAGGTGATGTTTTTATCATCACCAAAGCTGATTGATTTTCATCAATTTAGCTCTTGAATGTAATGTCCTGATGAAGCTTGGCTAGCCATGTCTAATCTTATTAGACTACAGCTTTAGACTAACCTTGCATGATTCCTGGAATTCTTATTAAAAAATTTGAATCTCTTTATTTTCTTTTCCATATAATTTTCAAAAAATCCAAAAAAATTACAAAGTCATAAAAATAAAAAATATTTTATATTTCTTGTTTGAGTCTAGTGTCTCATTTTAAGTTTGGTGTCAATTGCATGTTTCTGTTCTTCTTGCATTTTTTCGAATTCATTCATGTGTCTTCATTGATCTTCAAGTTGTTCTTGATGATTTCCTTGCTCTGATCTTTAAATTCTCTTGTCTTGAGTGTTTTGTTGTTTCTCATATGCATTCTCAATTTGTTAGTGTCAGTAGTATACAAACTTCTAAGTTTGGTGTCTTGCATGCATTGTTTATTTGATTTTAGTTGCATTTTGATTATTCCTCATCATTAAAAATCCAAAAAAAAAATTTTCAAAAGTGTGTCTTTTCAAGTCAATAATACAGAGAATTGAAGATTCAGAACATACAGCAGAGGAATTACACAGAAAAAGCTGGGCGTTTAACGCCCAAAAGGATAGCATTTTGGGCGTTAAATGCTAGAATGGATACCATTCTGGGCGTTTAACGCCAGGATGGCACAAGATGGAAGATTTTGTTTTTAATTCAATTTTTTTTTTCAAGTTTTCATAATTTTTCAAAATCAAATCTTTTCCAAATCATATCTTTTCAATCATATATTTTCAAAATCAATTTCTTTCCATTTTCAAAAATACTTGCTAACAATTAATGATTTGATTCAACATTTCAAGTATGTTGCCTTTTCTGTTGAGAAAGGTTTAATGTTTGAATCATATCTTTTCTTGTTAGCCAAGTCATTAATTTTAAAAATCAAATCTTTTTAAATTGTTTTTCAACCATATCTTTTTAAAACCATAACTTTTCAATCATATCTTCTTAATCACATTTTTTTCAAAATTAATTTTCAATCATATCTTTTTGCTTTCTAATTTCAAAATTTTTTTTTAATTTCACTTAATTTCATTCCCAATCTTAGTTTTCGAAAATCAATTACCATTTTTCAAAATTTCTTTTAATTAATTCACTTTAATTTTCGAAAATTTCTTTCCCTCTTCTCACATCTTTCTATTTATGGACTAACACTCCTCCTCAATGCACAATTCGAACTCTATCTCTCTTGATAAGTTCGAATTCTTCTACATTCTCCTTCTATTTTTCTTTTCCTCTGAGATATCAAGGAATCTCTATACTGTGACATAGAGGATTCCATACTTTCTTGTTCTCTTCTCTTTCATATGAGCAGGAGCAAAGACAAAGGCATTCTTGTTGAAGCTGACCTTGAACCTAAAAGGACCTTAAAGCGAAAGCTAAGAGAAGCTAAAGCACAATTCTCTGTAGAGGACCAAAGAAGACATGGCAGCTGAAAACAACAACAATGCAAACAATGCAAGGAAGGTGCTGGGTGACTTTACTGCACCTACTCCCGACTTCTATAGGAGAAGCATCTCTATCCCTGCCATTGGAGAAAACAACTTTGAGCTTAAGCCTCAATTAGTTTCTCTAATGCAACAGAATTGCAAGTTCCATGGACTTCCATTGGAAGATCCTCATCAGTTTTTAGCTGAGTTCTTGCAAATCTGTAACACTGTCAAGACCAATGGGGTTGACCCTGAGGTCTACAGACTTATGCTATTCCCTTTTGCTGTAAGAGATAGAGCTAGGACATGGTTGGACTCACAACCTAAAGAAAGCCTGAACTCTTGGAAAAAGCTAGTCAATGCCTTCTTGGCAAAGTTCTTTCCACCTCAAAAATTGAGTAAGCTTAGAGTGGAAGTCCAAACCTTCAAACAGAAGGAAGGTGAATCCCTCTATGAAGCTTGGGAAAGATACAAATAATTGATCAAAAAGTGTCCTTCTGACATGCTTTCTGAATGGAGCATCATAGGTATCTTCTATGATGGTCTGTCTGAACTGTCCAAGATGTCATTGGACAGCTCTGCTGGAGAATCTCTTCATCTGAAGAAGACGCCTGCAGAAGTTCAAGAACTCATTGAAATAGTTGCAAATAACCAATTCATGTACACTTCTGAAAGGAATCCTGTGAACAATGGGACGAATCAGAAGAAATGAGTTCTTGAGATTGATACTCTGAATGCTATATTATCTCAGAACAAAATATTGACTCAGCAAGTCAATATGATTTCTCAAAGTCTATTTGGAATGCAAGTTGCACCAGGCAGTACTAAGGACGCTTCATCTGAAGAAGAAGCTTATGATCCTGAGAACCCATCAATGGAAGAGGTGAATTACATGGGAGAACTCTATGGAAACACCTATAATCCTTCATGGAGAAATCATCCAAATCTCTCATGGAAGGATCAACAGAGACCTCAACAAGGTTTCAACAACAATAATGGTGGAAGAAACAGGTTTGGCAATGGCAAGCCTTTTCCATCATCTTCTCAGCAACAGATAGAGAATTCTAAGCAGAGTCACTCTGACTTAGCAGCCATGGTCTCTGATCTAATCAAAACTACTCAAAGTTTCATGACTGAAACAAGGTCCTCCATTAGAAACTTGGAGGCACAAGTGGGTCAGCTGAGTAAGAAAGTTACTGAACTCCCTCCTAGTACTCTTCCAAGCAATACAGAAGAAAATCTAAAAGGAAAGTGTAAGGCCATCAACATGGCTGAATTTGGAGAGGAGAAAGAGGCAGTGAGCGCCACTGAGGAAGACCTCAATGGAGGTCTACTGGCCTCCAATGAGTTCCCTAATGAGGAACCATGAGAATTTGAGGCTCACACTGAGACCATAGAGATTCCATTGGATTTACTTCTGCCATTCATGAGCTCTGATCAGTATTCTTCCTCTGAAGAGGATGAAGATGTCACTGAAGAGCAAGTTGCTAAGTACATTGGAGCAATCATGAAGCTAAATGACAAGTTATTTGGTAATAAGACTTGGGAGGATGAACCCCCTTTGCTCACCAAAGAACTGGATGACTTGACTAGGCAGAAATTACCTCAAAAGAGGTAGGATCCTGGGAAGTTCTCAATACCTTGTACCATAGGCACCATGACCTTTAAAAAGGCTCTGTGTGACCTAGGGTCAAGTATAAACCTCATGCCTCTCTCTGTAATGGAGAAGCTAGGGATCTTTGAGGTGCAAGCTGCAAGAATCTCACTAGAGATGGCAGACAATTCAAGAAAACAAGCTTATGGACTTGTAGAGGATGTTCTGGTAAAGATTGAAGACCATTACATCCCTGCTGATTTTATAGTCCTAGAGACTGAAAAGTGCATGGATGAATCCATCATCCTTGGCAGACCCTTCCTAGCCACAGCAAAGGCTATGATTGATGTTGACAGAGGAGAATTGATCATTCAAGTGAATGAAGAATCCTTTATGTTTAAAGCTCAAGGATATCCCTCTATAACCATGGAGAAGAAGCATGAAGAGCTTCTCTCAAAACAGAGTCAAACAGAGCCCCCACAGTCAAACTCTAAGTTTGGTGTTGGGAGGCCACAACCAAATTCTAAGTTTGGTGTTGAACCCCCACATTCAAACTCTAAGTTTGGTGTTTGGAGGTTCCAACATTGCTCTGAGTATCTGTAAGGCTCCATGAGAGCCCATTGTCAAGCTACTGACATTAAAAAAGCGCTTGTTGGGAGGCAAGCCAATGTTATATTTATCTATTTTCCATTGTTATTTTATGTTTTCTATAGGTTGATGATCATGGGAAGTCACAATCAATTGAAAAAGTAAAAACAGAATAAAAAACAGAAAGAGAAACAGCACACCCTGGAGGAAAATTTGCTGGCATTTAAACACCAATGAAGATAGCAAAATGGGCGTTTAATGCCCAGTCTGGCACCATTCTGGGCGTTTAACGCCAGAAAGGGGCACCAGACTGGCGTTTAACACTAGGAATGGGCAAGAAGCTGGCGTTAAACGCCAGAAATGGGCACCAGCCCGGGTTTAACGCCAGGATTGGCAGAAGGAGCATTTTTGCTCGCCACTTGGTGCAGGGATGAGCTATCCTTGACACCTCAAGATCTATGGACCCCACAGGATCCCCACCTACCCCACCACTCTCTCTCTTCTTCACCCATTCACCAATCACCTCAACACCTCTTTCCCAAAAACCCCTCACCTATCAAATCCCACCATTCTGTTCACCACTCACATCCATCCTTCATAAAACCCCACCTACCTCACCATTCAAATTCAAACCACTTTCCCTCCCAAACCCACCCATATTGGCCGAACCCTACCCCTCTCTCCACCCCTATATAAACCCATCTTCACTCCTTTATTTTCACACAACCTATACACTACTTCTACCCCTTGGCCGAAAAACAAAGCCACCTCCATCTCCTCTATTTTTTCTTCTTCTACTCTCTTCTTTCTTCTTTTGCTCGAGGACGAGCAAACCTTCTAAGTTTGGTGTGGTAAAAGCATTGCTTTTTGTTTTTCCATAACCATTTATGGCATCTAAGGCCGGAGAAGCCTCTAGAAAGAGGAAAGGGAAGGCAAAAGCTTCCACCTCCGAGTCATGGGAGATGGAGAGATTCATCTCAAGGGTGCATCAAGACCACTTCTATGAAGTTGTGGCCATGAAGAAGGTGATCCCCCAGGTCCCTTTCAAACTTAAAAAGAGTGAATATCCGGAGATCTGACATGAGATCCGAAGAAGAGGTTGGGAAGTTCTTACCAATCCCATTCAACAAGTCAGAATCTTAATGGTTCAAGAGTTCTATGCCAATGCATAGATCACCAAGAACCATGATCAAACTGTGAACCCGGACCCAAAGAATTGGCTTACAATAGTTTGGGGGAAATGCTTAGATTTTAGTCCGAAAAATGTACGGTTGGCATTCAACTTGCTCATGATGCAAGGAGATGAACACCCCTACATTAGAAAGGTCAACTTTGATCAAAGGTTGGACCAAGTCCTCATAGACATTTGTGAAGAGGGCGCTCAATGGAAGAGAGATTCAAGAGGGAAGCCGGTTCAACTGAGACGGCATGACCTCAAGCCCGTGGCTAGGGGATGGTTGGAGTTTATCCAACGCTCAATCATTCCCACTAGCAACCGGTCTGAAGTTACTATAGACCAGGCTATCATGATTCATAGCATCATGATTGGAGAGGAAGTAGAAGTTCATGAGGTTATATCCCAAGAACTTTATAAGGTGGCGGACAAGTCCTCTACCTTGGCAAGGTTAGCCTTCCCTCATCTCATTTGTCACCTCTGTAATTCAGTTGGAGTTAACATAGAGGGAGACATCCTCATTGATGAGGACAAGCCCATCTCTAAGAAAAGGATGGAGCAAACAAGAGATCCCACTCATCATGAAATCCCTGAGATGCCTCAAGGGATGCACTTTCCTCCACAAAACTATTGGGAGCAAATCAACACCTCCCTAGGAGAATTGAGTTCCAACATGGGACAACTAAGGGTGGAGCACCAAGAACATTCTATCCTCCTCCATGAAATTAGAGAAGATCAAAGAATCATGAGAGAAGAGCAACAAAGGCAAGGAAGAGACATTGAGGAGCTCAAGCTCTCCATAAGATCTTCAAGAGGAAGAACAAGCCGCCATCACTAAGGTGGACCCATTTTTTAATCTCCTTATCCTTTATTTCTCTGTTTTTCGAATTTTTATGCTTATGTGTATTTATGTTTGTGTCTTACATTAGTGTCTTAGTGTCTATGCCTTAAAGTTATGAATGTCCTATGAATCTATCACCTTTCTTAAATGAAAAATGTTCTTAATTGAAAAAGAGAAGAATTGCATGAATTTTGAATTTTATAACAGATTAATTATTTTGATGTGGTGGCAATACTTTGACTTCTGAATGTATGCTTGAACAGTGCATATGTCTTTTGAATTTGTTGTTCATGAATGTTTGCTCTTGAAAGAATGATGAAAAAGGAGATATGTTACTGAGAATCTGAAAAATCATAAAAATGATTCTTGAAACAAGAAAAAGCAATGAATTCAAAAAAAAAAGAGAGAGAAAGCAAGCAGAAAAAGCCAATAGCCCTTTAAACCAAAAGGCAAGGGTAAAAATAAAGTCGTGATCCAAGGCAAAAAGAGTGTGCTTAAGAACCCTGAACACGTCTAATTAATACTGATCTTCATAGATATTTTTGGAATTCATTGCATATTCTCTTCTTTTTATCTTATTTGATTTTCAGTTGCTTGGGGACAAGCAACAATTTAAGTTTGGTGTTGTGATGAGTGGATAATTTATACGCTTTTTGGCATTGTTTTTAATATGTTTTTAGTATGTTTTAGTTAGTTTTTATTATATTTTTATTAGTTTTTATTTAAAATTCACTTTTCTGGACTTTACTATGAGTTTGTGTGTTTTTCTATGATTTCAGGTATTTTCTGGCTGAAATTGAGGGACCTGAGCAAAAATCTGATTCAGAGGCTAAAAAGGACTGCAGATGCTGTTGGATTCTGACCTCCCTGCACTCGAAGTAGATTTTCTGAAGCTACAGAATCCCAATTGGCGCGCTCTCAATTGCGTTGGAAAGTAAACATCCTGGGCTTTCCAGAAATGTATAATAGTTCATACTTTGTTCGAGATTTGATGACCCAAATAGGCGTTCCAACTCAGCTCAAGAATTCTGGCGTTAAATGCCGGAACTGGCACAAGAATGGGAGTTAAATGCCCAAACTGGCACAAAAACTGGCGTTTAACTCCAAGAAAAGTCTCTACACATGAAAGCTTCAATGCTCAGCCGAAGCACACATCAAGTGGGCCCGGAAGTGGATTTTTATGTCATTTACTCATCTTTGTAAACCCTAAGCTACTAGTTCTCTACAAATAGGACCTTTTGCTATTGTATTAGACATCTTTTGATCACTTGAGATCTTAGGATCATCTTTGGACGTATAGTTCTTAGATTATGGGAGGCTGGCCATTCGGCCATGCCTAGACCTTGTTCTTATGTATTTTCAACGGTGGAGTTTCTACACACCATAGATTAAGGTGTGGAGCTCTGCTGTACCTCGAGTATTAATGCAATTACTATTGTTCTTCTATTCAATTCGGCTTATTCTTGTTCTAAGATATCACTTGTTCCTCAACTTGATGAATATGATGATCTGTGACAATCATCATCATTCTCACCTATGAACGTGTGCCTGACAACCACCTCCGTTCTACCTTAGATTGAGTGGATATCTCTTGGATCCCTTAATCGGAATCTTCGTGGTATAAGCTAGAATTGATGGCGGCATTCAAGAGAATCTGGAAGGTCTAAACCTTGTCTGTGGTATTCTGAGTAGGATTCAAAGATTGAATGACTGTGACGAGCTTCAAACTCACGATTGTGGGGCGTTAGTGACAGACACAAAAGAATCACTGGATTCTATTCCGACATGATCGAAAACAGACAGATGAATAGCCGTGTTGTGACAGAGCACGTTGAACATTTTCACTGAGAGGACAGGACTGTAGTCATTGACAACGGTGATGCCCAACATACAGCTTGCCATGGAAAGGAGTAAGAAGGATTGGTGGAAGATAGTAGGAAAGCAGAGAGACGGAAGGGACAAAGCATCTCCATACGCTTATCTGAAATTCTCACCAAGGAATTGCATAAGTATCTCTATCTTTACTTTATGTTTTATTTATCTTTTAATCATTAATCCTCCATAACCATTTGAATTCGCCTGACTGAGATTTACAAGATGACCATAGCTTGCTTCATACCAACAATCTTCGTAGGATCGACCCTTACTCGCGTAAGGTTTATTACTTGGACGATCCAGTGCACTTGCTGGTTAGTTGTGCGAAGTTGTGATAAAGAATTGAGATTGCAATTGAGCGTACCATGTTGATGGCGCCATTGATGATCACAATTTCGTGCACCAAGGTTTCTCCTCTTCCTGAGCGATTTTCAGAGGTTCTATTATTCTCTCTGGTTCCTCCAGATCAGGCTGAACATCTTTAAAGATATCCTCTAGCTCTGATTCAAGACTCTCAGTTATATTGACCTCTTTTACCAGAGAGTCAATAATATCAATGCTCATGCAGTCATTTTGGGTGTCTGGATGCTACATAGCTTTGACAACATTCAACTTAAACTCGTCCTCATTGACTCTCAGGGTCACTTCCCCTTTTTGGACGTTAATGAGGGTTCGTCTAGTTGCTAGGAAAGGTCTTCCTAGAATGAGAGTTGCACTCTTGTGCTCCTCCATTTCCAACACCACAGAGTCAGTGGAAAAGGCAAATGGCCCAACCTTGACAATCATGTCTTCAATTACGCCTGATGGGTATTTAATGGAGCCATCAGCAAGTTGGAGACATATCCGGGTTGGTTTGACTTCATCAGTCAACCCAAGATTTTTTATAGTAGATGCATGTATTAGGTTGGTACTTGCCCCAAGATCACATAGAGCTTGCTTGGTACAAGTACCTTCTAATGTGCATGGTATCATAAAGCTTCCGGGATCTTTAAGCTTCTCAGGTAAGCTTTTCAGAATGACTGCACTACATTCTTCTGTGAGGTAAACTTTTTCAGTTTCCCTCCAATCCTTCTTATGACTTAAGATCTCTTTCATGAACTTAGCATAAGAAGGTATTTGCTCAAGTGCCTCTTGACGATTGGATTTTTGACGGTTTAGAATTTCTCAAATAAAATCTCGTCGAAGTATAGTTTCTAAACCAAGCAATAATCCTTTCATACAAAAAGTTGTTTGTCACTAAAACAAACCCCTAAATTTATAAACCGAAGTATTGAACCTCGGGTCGTTCTCCCTAGGATTTACAATAAAGTGTCTTGTTATTGGTTGTGAATTTATTTATTTTGGGGTTTTAGATGAGAAAAAATGAATAGTAAATGGTAAGAAAACTTTATTAACAAAATGGTCTTGGCAAGATTTGGTTGTCAAGGATCTTCATCATTATCACTAGCCACAAGTGTGGTAGTTGCAAGGATTAATCCCACTTAGTCATCCTTAAATCAATTAACAAAGGAAAGTCAAGTGAGTTATATCAATCCTAGTCCATAAGTCCTAGCTTTCCACTAATTGGATTAATGAAGGCTAGAGTTAATGGCTATCAACTAGCAATCAATTGGACACTAGTGACTCAAGAAATCCTAAGTTACCTTCTCAAGCCAAGAACATAAAATCCTACTCTAACATCCTCTCAAGCATTTCATCAAACACTTGGAGGGTAATGAAAGAAAGCATTTTTATTTGTAAGAATAAAAGGAATCAACAACCAACAATTACAAAGAATTAACAAAGCAACAATCAACAACATCACAATCATATGATTATTTCAAATTGCATTATTAAAAGAAAACAAAAGAACAAAAATATCTCAATTACAAAACCTAGAAACAAAATAAGAGAAATTACACTAGAGGATAGGGATAGAAAGAAGAACCAAAGTGTAGCAATCATCAATTGAAGGTAGAAGTAGAAGGAGACTTGAATTAAACCTAGAACTATGAGATCCTAATCTAACCCTAATTCCTAATCCTAGAGAGAAGTGAGAGCTTCTCTCTCTAAAACTAACTCTAACTCCTCAAACTAAGCTAATGATCAAAAGTACCTCAAAGTCTCCTGATTTCCCTTCAATACTTGACTTAAATAGCATCAGAAATGAGTTGGATTGGGCCCACATGGCTCCTAAAACCGCTGGGGACGATTTCATAATAGTGGGCCACGGACAGAATCGGCGCGCGCGCGCAAAGTGCGCGTGCGCGCCCCTGAACGCGAAGCAACATATGGCAAAATTTATATCATTTCGAAGCCCCGGATGTTAGCTTTCCAACCCAACTGGAACCGCATCATTTGGACCTCTGTAGCTCAAGTTATGGTCAATTAAGTGCGAAGAGGTCGGCTTGACAGCTTTCCGGTTCTTTCATTTCTTCATGAGTTCTCCAACTTTACATGCTTTTTCTTCATTCCCTTGATCCAATCTTTGCCTCCTAAATCTGAAATCACTTAACAAACATATCAAGGCATCTAATGGAATCAAGGTAAATTACATTTGGCTATTTTAAGACCTAAAAAGCATGTTTTCACTCTTAAGCACAATTAAAGGAGAATATACAAAACCATGCTATTTCATTGAATAAATGTGGGTGAAAGGTGATAAAATCCCCTAAAATCAATACAAGATAAACCCTACAAATGGTGTTTGTCAACCTCCCCACACTTAAACCAAGCATGTCCTCATGCTTAAGCCAAGAGAAAGCAAAGGGCATCAACATTTATTTAATGTAAATAAACTATATGCAACCTAAACTATATGCAACTAAATGCAAAATGGTTTTACTTACTTGGTTAAAAATAAATCAATCCTCCAAGACATATACGCACAAGTAGGGCCAAGATCATATAACGATTCATGAGTCCTACCAATTGAAGTATAAACATGAAGTTCACATAGACTTGCAAGAAGAACGCTTATGAAAGCCGGGAATCATGGAATTGAGCATCGAACCCTCACCGGAAGTGTTTGCACTCTAGTCCCTCAAGTGTTTGGGGTTGATTCACTCAATTCTCCCCTAATCATGCTTTCCAAAATTTGTTTTTCATCTAACAATCAACAATTATTCAATGCATGCATGCATGTATCATGAGGTCTTTTCTTTAGGTTGTAATGGGGCTAGGGTCAAGGTAGGATCATATATGGCTAGTGGACTTAGGATTTGAATCTTTGATTAACTTAAACTTTCCCACCTAACCTATATGATGACCTATACAATTAAGTACTAATCTAACTACCCATTCCTCACTTTTTCACATACTCATGCATTTTCTTTTTCATTTCACAATCCATATGCATTGATTCTTTATTGTTTGAGCTTCACTTTGGGGCATTTTGTCCCCTTTATTGCTTTTCTTTTGCTTTCTTTTTCTATATTTTTTTTTCTTTTCCTTTTCCATATTATTTTTTTCTTTTCTTTTTCTTTTGTTTTTCTCATTTTTTTTCTTTCTATATACAAAAACATCAATGCATAAGGTTTTACATTTGATCAATATATGAGTATGTACCCAATTTCCAATATTTTCAATAAAAATACAAAACTACCCTTTTATTCACCCAATGTCCCAAGATTCCCACACTTGAATGATACTCACACACTAGCCTAAGCTAATCAAAGATCCAAATAAGGGACAATTATTGTTTTTCACTTTAAGGCTTGTAATGTGCTAAAATAAGAACAAAGTGGGTTAATCGTAGGCTCAAATTGGCTAACAATGGATGATAAAAGGTAAGGCTTTTTGGGTAAGTAAGCTAATGAAATGATGGCCTCAATCATATAAATGCATGAATACAAGGAATAATGGACATAAAGAATCAAACAAAGCAAAGATCACAATCATAGGAAGAGAATAATACACACAAGAAGGAAAAATAAGTGGTTATAAGATGTAACCACACCATTAGGCTCAAAACTCACTTGCTTGTGTTCTTAGCTCAAAAACCATGTTCCAAAATACATTCTTTCAAGCAAGTTCAGCAAAAATTTTTCAAATTGGTAGGTTGCCCTAAAATGGTTTCTTGGGAAGGAAATCATCACCCTAACCAAGTAGTCCTAATAAGAAAGAAGTGGTAAAATATTTACAAATTCTAACTAACATGCAACCTATCATGCAAATGCAACAACTAACTAACATTGGTGTTGAAAAGGAAATTGTTACCCATGGAGATCGGTCGAACGACCTCCCCACACTTGAAGATTGCACCGTCCTCGGTGCATGCAAATAAGAGCAAGGTGGACGGGTTGCTACAATTGATGAGCTCCTTCAAAAGGTTGTGCGGATGACTTGTTTGTTGCCCCATTTAGAAGCTTCCGCATTCCTTTCCTTCTTGGTGGCCAACCTAGAAGGAGAGAAAAAGAAAGAAAATTACGCCTATAACAAAGACATCAAAGCAATTAGAACATAGGCGGGGGCTAATGCCAAATAAGAGTATGATTCTCTACTACATGGTAGCTACAACATGTGAGTAAGAAAACAATTTAAGCAAAGGGCATATCAACTAATACTTGATGCAAGAGTAGAGTTAAAGCATGGAGAGTATATGGAGCATCAAGATCAAATAAGAATTGACACAAACAAGATTAGTGATACGCATGAAAGCATTTGATTCTATCCTAATTCAATGATGAAGCGGTACAAGAAAAAAAACAAAGGGTAATGAATTAGGAAAGACTAAAGCACTAATCTTGTGTGTTGACAAATATTACAATTAATGTAACAAGTCATGAAGCACCAAAACAAATGCAAGAAATTCTCAACAATTGAGTGAGAGATTTCAACACCATTATTAAAATGAGAAATTTAGAAAATAAAATGAGAACAAATTATAGAAACAAAATTAAAATGCAAAGAAGAAAAGTATGCAAATGTAATAGACCAAAGAAAATAGAAGAAGAGAAAAAAAAGTTTTTTTTTTTGAATTTTTTTTTTTTAGTATTTTATTTATTTATTATTATTATATTTTTTTTATTATTAAAAAAAATTTTTTCTTTTTTTTTATATTAAAAGAGAAAAGAGAAAAAAAATCTTTCAAGAGAGGAAGAAGAAAAAAAATGAGAAAGAAAGAAGAAGAGAAGAGGAAAGAAGGAGAAAGGAGGAGAGAGAAAAGCAGAGTGCAAATCCGCGCGCGTGCGCACAGCGCGCTTACGCGTGGATGCAGCAGGGACAATCCGCGCGCGCGCGCACAGCGCGCTTACGCGTGGATGAGGTAGGGACGATCCGCGCGTGCGCGCACAGCGCGCTTACGCGTGGATGAGGTTGGGCTCCCAGCACAATGCGGGCACAACGCGGGCACAACTCTCTGGTTTTTGTACCAGAAGTTGCAGAAGTGCAATGTGCGCGCGCGCGCACATGGCCGTTTTTTTTTTTTTTTTTTTTTGCCCAGAAAGCAGAAAAAATGCCCAAGAGCTCCCTATAATGTCCAAAACTCTTCTTTATTCAATCAAATATCAAACAATTCACAAAAATACAATTTGATTTTAGGATTTATTCATCTACTACTAATGAATACAACATACTAACAACCAATCTTTACCAACAAATCAATATGAAATGAAAATCTACCTACAATGGCAACTCAAATCACTTATTAAACAAAACTAAAAGAGGATGGAAAGAGTTTACCATGGTGGGGTGTCTCCCACCTAGCACTTTTAGTTTAAGTCCTTAAGTTGGACATTTGAGAAGCTTATTGTCATGGTGGCTTATGTTTGTACTCATCCTTGAATCTCCAAGGATCTTTGCTTCTCAATTGGTTGACAGAATTTCCAACCATCTTCACCAAACTTGGGCAAAGTTCTACCCAAGATATGAGCTCCCAAAATTGGTCTTCATGTTGTGATCCGGGATCCCATATCTTATTTTCACACCCATCTTCTAGTTGATCATCATGATTCAACTTGGGTGGTAGGCATATAGAATTCTCCTTTATGCACCAAATTCTCCTTCTAGACCCATACAATTTAGCATTCCTCCAACCATAGTATTTATGCTTTGAGGGTTTAACCTTAATGAGCCTAACATTCTTTTTCCAACCATTACACCACTCCCTCTTACTCTTAACTCCACAAAGAGCTCTAAGTTGACCATCATTTTCAATCAACCCATATTCAAGTGAGAAGGTGAAGCTTAGGGATAGAAATTTTACCCACTTGAATGTTATGTTAGGTGATGGTGGCTTGGGAAGGGGGACTTCCCCACACTTAGACAATGCAAGGTCCACTTCCTTGTGCTCTTCTTTGTGTATTTCCACCTCTTTTCGAGCTTCCTCGATTTCAACCTTTCCCCTTTTATCACATGGCTTGGTGTCGTCTTCAAGAACTTCATCTTGTCTAACGGGAGGTGATTCAATTTTGGATAGGAAGTCATTGATGAATGAATTCATCTCTTGATCAACCTCTTCATATTCTTCAATTTCAATATACACCATGCCATCTTCGTTTTCCTTGGGAGGTTGTGCACACTCTTCTATAATTTCAACTCCATGTCTAATGGGAGAGGATTCTATTGTAGAGAGAAATTCATCCATGACTGAATCCATCTTTTGATAAGCCTCTTCCAAGTCTCCAACGATGATATGCCTTGGAGGTTGTGCACCCTCCTCAACATCAATATCAAGCTTCTTGGGAAAGTGCTCCATGATGCTACATTCCCATGGACTTTCAACATCCCCTAGATCTTCAACCACTTCTTCCTTTTCTTCAATAACCATAGGCTCCTCCAATTGCTCTAATACAAAATAGCCTCCCTCATTTTCCACCGGGTTTTCCAATCTCTCCTTCATGCTATGATCTTCAATGGATTCTTCACATGTGGCCACGGAAGCACCTTGAGTGTTCAAAAATTTGTAGGATAAGGTGGACACTACCTTGGTCAAGTTAGTCACAAACTCTAGGGTGTTCCTTTGCATATCCGCTTGTCCTTGAAGTAGCAATGTGAGAGAGTCATCTATTGGGGCTTGGGGTGGATAAGAGGGTTCATTATTTTGGAGAGAGGGTTTATAGTAGAAAGGTGGTTCTTCTTGGTAAGGGTATGGAGATGGTGTGCATTGAGGTGGTTCTTGAGAGTAATTGTGTTGGAATGGTGGTGGTTCCATGTATGGTTCATATGGCTCATAAGGTGGTGGGTATGGTGGATAAGGATTGGGGTCATATGGAGGGTTTTGGTGATATGGGGCTTGTGAGCAAGGTGGTTCAAAATCATGTTGAGTGGGTAGTTCATAGGCATGTGGTAGTGGTTGTTGACAATCACAATAAGGGTTACCACATCCATTAGATTGATATGCATTAGGATAAGAGTTATACCCATAAGGAGTTGGAGGTTGTTGCCAAGAAGGTTGATCAATCCCTTGAGGCTCTTCCCCTCTTTGGTTGTGCCCAAATCCTTGATGCATATTACCATTGTAGTTCCCATTTCTTACAACATAATTTGAGCCAAACTCATAGCCAAAGTGAGGATGATAATTCATAATAGCAAAGAAAACAAAAATTAACAAAGATAAGCAACGAAGTCCTAAACCTAACAAACACTAACAAACAAGCAAAAGACAAACATATTCACAATATTCACATATGTACAATAACCAATAACATAACACCATTGCAAATCCCCGGCAACGGCGCCATTTTGACGATCGGATTTTTGACGGTTTAGAATTTCTCAAATAAAATCTCGTCGAAGTATAGTTTCTAAACCAAGCAATAATCCTTTCATACAAAAAGTTGTTTGTCACTAAAACAAACCCCTAAATTTATAAACCGAAGTATTGAACCTCGGGTCGTTCTCCCTAGGATTTACAATAAAGTGTCTTGTTATTGGTTGTGAATTTATTTATTTTGGGGTTTTAGATGAGAAAAAATGAATAGTAAATGGTAAGAAAACTTTATTAACAAAATGGTCTTGGCAAGATTTGGTTGTCAAGGATCTTCATCATTATCACTAGCCACAAGTGTGGTAGTTGCAAGGATTAATCCCACTTAGTCATCCTTAAATCAATTAACAAAGGAAAGTCAAGTGAGTTATATCAATCCTAGTCCATAAGTCCTAGCTTTCCACTAATTGGATTAATGAAGGCTAGAGTTAATGGCTATCAACTAGCAATCAATTGGACACTAGTGACTCAAGAAATCCTAAGTTACCTTCTCAAGCCAAGAACATAAAATCCTACTCTAACATCCTCTCAAGCATTTCATCAAACACTTGGAGGGTAATGAAAGAAAGCATTTTTATTTGTAAGAATAAAAGGAATCAACAACCAACAATTACAAAGAATTAACAAAGCAACAATCAACAACATCACAATCATATGATTATTTCAAATTGCATTATTAAAAGAAAACAAAAGAACAAAAATATCTCAATTACAAAACCTAGAAACAAAATAAGAGAAATTACACTAGAGGATAGGGATAGAAAGAAGAACCAAAGTGTAGCAATCATCAATTGAAGGTAGAAGTAGAAGGAGACTTGAATTAAACCTAGAACTATGAGATCCTAATCTAACCCTAATTCCTAATCCTAGAGAGAAGTGAGAGCTTCTCTCTCTAAAACTAACTCTAACTCCTCAAACTAAGCTAATGATCAAAAGTACCTCAAAGTCTCCTGATTTCCCTTCAATACTTGACTTAAATAGCATCAGAAATGAGTTGGATTGGGCCCACATGGCTCCTAAAACCGCTGGGGACGATTTCATAATAGTGGGCCACGGACAGAATCGGCGCGCGCGCGCAAAGTGCGCGTGCGCGCCCCTGAACGCGAAGCAACATATGGCAAAATTTATATCATTTCGAAGCCCCGGATGTTAGCTTTCCAACCCAACTGGAACCGCATCATTTGGACCTCTGTAGCTCAAGTTATGGTCAATTAAGTGCGAAGAGGTCGGCTTGACAGCTTTCCGGTTCTTTCATTTCTTCATGAGTTCTCCAACTTTACATGCTTTTTCTTCATTCCCTTGATCCAATCTTTGCCTCCTAAATCTGAAATCACTTAACAAACATATCAAGGCATCTAATGGAATCAAGGTAAATTACATTTGGCTATTTTAAGACCTAAAAAGCATGTTTTCACTCTTAAGCACAATTAAAGGAGAATATACAAAACCATGCTATTTCATTGAATAAATGTGGGTGAAAGGTGATAAAATCTCCTAAAATCAATACAAGATAAACCCTACAAATGGGGTTTGTCACCTCTACAAATAGAATCTTTATTTCAAGAGTCCTGAGGTAGTCTGCAAAGCGAGCAAATTGCTTATCCTGTTCTGCTTGGCAGAGTTTTTGAGGATAAGGCATTTTAGTTTTGTATTCCTCAACCTTAGTTTCTGTAGGTTTATTGCCTACAGATGTGGATTGAGAAGCCGTTTTAGAGGGGTTGCTATCAGCACTTGTATGTGTCTGATCTCCCACTGGCGTTTGAATGCCAGGGGTGGAAGCTGGAGTAGCGTTAGACGCCAACTCCTTACCTGGTTCTAGCGTTTGAACGCCAGAACTGTGCTTCTTTTGGGCGTTCAACGCCAATTCCTTGCTTGTTTCTGGCGTTGAACACCAGGATTGAGCATGGTTTGGGCGTTCAACGCCAGCTTTCCACCCATTTTCTGGCGTTTGAGCGCCAGGATTATTCTTCTCTTGGCTCTTATTGTCCTCAGATGGATTTTGGGTGGTTTGCTCATTTCTTGGCTTCCTGCTACCTTGAAGTGAGGTATTTAATGTTTTTCCACTTCTTAATTGAACTGCTTGGCATTCTTCTGTTATTTATTTTGATAACTGCTGTTCTATTTGTTTCAACTGTACTTCCATATTCATATTAGCCATTCTTGTTTCTTGTAGTATCTCCTTGAATTTGGCTAACTGTTTTGTTAGAAAATCTAATTGCTGATTAAATTCAGCAGCTTGATCTGTAGGACTGAGTTCAGCAGTTACTGTCTTAGCCTCTTCGTTGATGGAAGATTCACTGCTTAGGTACAGATGCTGATTTCTAGCAACTGTATCAATAATCTCTTGAGTTTCTCCTATTGTCTTTCTCATGTGTATAGATCCACCAGCTGAGTAGTCTACAGAAATCTGAGCTCTTTATGTAAGCCCATAGTAGAAGATGTCTAACTGCACACACTCTGAAAACATTTCAGAGGGGCATTTTCTTAGCATCTCTCTGTATCTCTCCTAGGCATCATAAAGGGATTCATTATCTCCTTGTTTGAAGCCTTGGATGCTCAGCCTTAGCTGTGTCATCCGTTTTGGAGGAAAATAGTGATTCAGGAATTTTTCTGACAGCTGTTTCCATGTCTTTATGCTGTCCTTAGGTTGATTATTTAACCACCTCTTAGCTTGGTCCTTTACAGTAAATGAAAATAGTAATAATCTGTAGACATCCTGATCTACTTCCTTATCATGTACTATGTCAGCAATTTGTAAAAATTGTGCTAGAAACTCTGTAGGTTCTTCTTGTGGAAGACCGGAATACTGGCAACTTTGCTGCACCATGATAATGAGCTGAGGATTCAACTCAAAACTACTGACTCCAATGGAGGGTATACAAATACTACTCCCGTATGAAGTAGTAGTGGGGTTATCATATGACCCCAGAGTCCTTCTGGACTATTCATTTCCACTTAAGTCCATAATGGAGAAAGGAAGATGATGTGAATTTATTTTATTTATTTTATTATATATAAAAATTTCGAAATAATAATAATAAAATAATATAAAATAAAGACGACAATGAAAATAAAAATAAATAAAAACAAAAATAAAAATAAAATAAAAATTTAAAAATATTTTATGAAGATTTTCGAAAAAGTGAGGAGAGAGAAAGTGGTTAGGATATTTTTGAAATTGAAATCTAAATTTTTTTCTTTTTTTAAAAAAAAATTCGAAAAGATGGCTTAAAATTAGTTAGAAAAGATATTTTTGAATTTTGAATTTTATGATGAAAGAGAAAAACACACAGAAGACACAAGACTTAAAAATTTTTAGATCTAATGCTCCTTGTTTTCGAAAATTTTTGGAGGGAAAACACCAAGGAACACCAAACTTAAAAATTTTAAGATCAAAACACAAGGAAGACTCAAGAACACCTTGAAGATTCACAAGAATAACAAGAACAAAAGAAAGAATACCAAACTTCAAATTTTTAGAAAACCAAAATAAATTTTTGAAAATTAAAGAAAATTAACAAGAAAACACCAAACTTAAAGTTTGGCACAAGATTCAATCAAAGAAAAATTATTTTTAAAAAAGATTTTAAAAAGAAGATACCCAATTGCCAAAAACATAAGCCAACGCTCTAGCCAACTGATCTATAAATGTAATGTATTTTAATATTGTATATAAAAAATATGTTTTTGAAAACTAAAATTTTGAAAAAGCACAAGGAAAATACGAAAAACACACAAAAATAGGAAAAACTAAAGATCAAACAAGAAAATTTGACAAGAACAATTTGAAGATCAAGGAAAAATAAAGAACATACAATTCGAAAATTTAAAGGAAAATATAAATTATGCAATTGACAACAAACTTAAAATATAAAACTAAACTCGCATAAAAATTAAAAATTAATAAGGAAAAAAATAATACTTTTGAAAAATTTTTGAAAAGAAAATAAAGGACTCAGATTTAATGACTCTATAGCATCAAAAATAAATTATTCCTAATCTAAGCAACAAAATAAACCTTTAGTTGTTCAAACTCGAACAATCCCCGACAACGGCACCAAAAACTTGGTGCACGAAATTGCAATCACACTTTTGCAATCCGCACAACTAACCAGCAAGTGCAATGGGTCGTCCAAGTAATACCTTACGTGAGTAAGGGTCGATCCCACGGAGATTGTTGGTTTGAAGCAAGCCATGGTTATTTTATTAATCTTAGTCAGGATGCCAATAAGGTTATTTGAATTTAATTGTAAAAAGTGAAAGTGTTTGGAATAAGTAATTGTTACTCAATAATGGAGGATATGTTGGAGTTTTGGAGATGCTTTGTCCTCTGAATTTCAGCTTTTCTCTTGTCCTCCTCTTTACACACGCAAGGCTCCTTCCATGGCAAGCTGTACATAGGGTGTCACCGTTGTCAACGGCTACTTCCCATCCTCTCAGTGAAAATGGTCCAAATGCTTTGTCACAGCACGGCTAATCATCTGTTGGTTCTCGATCATGTCGGAATAGAATCCATTGATTCTTTTGCGTCTGTCACTACGCCCAACAATCGCGAGTTTGAAGCTCGTCACAGCCATTCAATCCTTGAATCCTACTCGGAATACCACAGACAAGGTTTAGACTTTCCGGATTCTCATGAATACCGCCATCAATTCTAGCTTATACCACGAAGATTCTGATTACGGAATCTAAGAGATACTCATTCAATCTAATATAGAACGGAGGTGGTTATCAGGCACACGTTCATAGATTGAGGAAGGTGATGAGTGTCACAGATCATCACCTTCTTCATAGTGAAGTGCGAATGAACATCTTAGATAGGAACAAGCGTGTTTGAATGGAAAACAGAGATAATTGCATTAATTCATCGAGACGCTGCAGAGCTCCTCACCCCCAACAATGGAGTTTAGAGACTCATGCAGTCAAAAATTATATAATTCAGATCTAAAAATGTCATGAGATACAAAATAAGTCTCTAAAAGTTGTTTAAATACTAAACTAGTAACCTAGGTTTACAGAAAATGAGTAAACTAAGATGGATAGTGCAGAAATCTACTTCTGGGACCCACTTGGTGTGTGCTGGAGCTGAGACTTAAGTTTCTCATGTGTCTGGGCTGTTTCTGGAGTTGAACGCCAGGTTGTAACCTGTTTCTGGCGTTGAACTCCAACTTATAACCTGTTTCTGGCGCTGAACGCCAGACTGCAACATGGAACTGGCGTTGAACACCAGTTTACGTCATCTATCTTCGCGCAAAGTATGGACTATTATATATTGCTGGAAAGTCCTGGATGTCTACTTTTCAACCCAGTTGAGAGCGCGCCAATTGGACTTCTGTAGCTCCAAAAAATCCATTCCGAGTGCAGGGAGGTCAGAATCTAATAACATCAGCAGTCCTTTTTCAGCCTGAATCAAATTTTTGCTCAGCTCCCTCAATTTCAGTTAGAAAATACCTGAAATCACAGAAAAATACACAAACTCATAGTAAAGTCCAGAAATATGAATTTTGCCTAAAAACTAATAAAAATCTATTAAAAACTAACTAAAACATACTAAAATCTACATGAAAATACCCCCAAAAAGCGTATAAAATATCCGCTCATCAAATCACTTTTCTACAACTATAGGGACCTCTAAAACTAAGTTGATAAACATACATCTTTTGAATGCAACATAAACACATTACACATACACAAACCTACCTTATGTTTATCAACTTGTGGTTTAAGTTTATTCTTTTGTTTCTATATGTTCTGAGATCAAATGAACTGTGTTTGAATATAATGCTCTGCAGCTATATAGCTTACAAAATTTATGAGTTCTTCTTTTAACTTCAGCAACCCTTTCTTACTTCAGGTACTTACCTTACCACTAAAGAGCGTCTCTTGAACAAGAACAGAAATCCTTATATGAGTAAGAACCAAATAGAGGATCAACATAAGACATATCTTGGAACCAGCAAGATTATATGGTTGCTCCGTGGATTGTATGGTATACAAACTTGGTACTGATATTTTAGACTAAGAATCTTCCTATGAATTGATATTATAATGATCAGAATTTTGAATTTGGTGTAGTCAAAGATTTTTGTAAAGACCATTTATCATGAGGTGCAGTATATGTTTTAATATGGATTGGTGTTTGGATAAGAATAACTCCATTTATGAATAAAAGCCTCGTTTCATTTGTCATAAAAAATGGGCCAATCTAATATGTAGCTTAGTATGCAATATAGCTTAACAACAAGTTGTACACCCATTTAATGATGCCACTATGGTTCAATAAGTTCAAATCTGAATGAGTGTTTTAATGCAGATTCTGTTTGAAAATTAGTATCTTGTTATTTTGAATATGCTTTTGCCAGTAAATTAAAGACTCCAGAGCTTCACTCTTATCGTCTATATACTCGAGAGTAATAGTTATATAGAACAATACCATATGGAATTATGTTTAGAACTATTGACATTAAAAAAATTTTTATATATAGAGTTATATCTTATATTAAGAAATTGTGTTATAAAAGATTTAGTTTTTAAATTTTGATATTAAAAAATAAATTTTTAATTTGAGAATATGAAAATGAGATGAGATTAATGAATGATTTGAAATTAAAAATAAATAAATAATTACAGGATTTGTGGAGGTTTGAAAATCTCACAAAATAGTTAATTTTTATTAAATTAAAAAAATCAATTTGTAGGAATTTTAAATTGTCACAAAAGTTATTTAAAACAACCACAAAAGTGTAATATAAAACTCACACTAAACACGCACAAAACCTCCCACTGAATAGATTGTGGAGGTTTTTAAAAACTCCCCACAAAAGATCTCGTGGCACCTTAAATTTTGGAAATTTTAGAAATCTCCACAAATAAACAAAAATCTTGTAGTAAGATATATGCTAGTATATATATAAAGACGTGAATATTAAAGTGATTCACTTTGAAATTTTTTAATGGTTATAATTACTTCATATTTGTCAATATAATATTCTCAATATGAACATGGTAATTGAATTTTTTTTTACCAATGATTATCATGGTAATTAATAATGTATTTATATACTTTGATCCCAGATATCTAATACTCTAGGGTGCAAGTTGAATGAATATTAGATATGATTTAAAAACTTGTAGAATTAATATTTAGTCAATAAAAAATCTGTTAACTCTCGGCAAAGAGTTTAAACTCTATTATTATAATGATTGGAATAAATAAAATATTGGCCAAAAAATTGAAGGAATGAAAAAATGAGTTTCTTAGGTCATTCACAATTCGTTATAATAATAGTAACAATTTAGAGTTTGGCAATTAAAGTATACTCTAAAGATAATCAATAGCTAAAAAAACGGAAAAAATTATACTTTGTTCTTTTGAGGTTCTCAGTAAAAATATATTATTTTATACTATCGGATAATTGAAGAGTCTTACTAGATGCCAACCATAATTAGTAAATTTAGTATGATTAATTTACTACCTTTTTAATATTGAATCTATGAGGTCACATATTAACAAGTGTTATAATTTTTGCTAAAGAATTATTTAGTTATTATTTTGATTTGATCAAATAAATAATTATATTAATTCAAATAGAATATTATTATATTCTATACTAGGACTAAGAATATAATAATAACATGATTTTTAAAAATATCAAATGAGAATTGAGAATAATTAGTTATTCTATTTCTAAATTTGAATTTTAAGTTTGGATGAGATCCTATTTGATTCTATTTCAAATTGTATTGTGACATGACTCATAAAATTTGAAAGATGCAAGATTAAAATAACAATATATGATTTAAATTTAAAATGAGATTTAAAATTGAATTAAGATTCAAATTTAAAATCAATAACAAATGTCATACTATATATATGTACGACAAGAATAAAGAAAACGTAATAACTTTATTCTTTTATATATCTCTGCACACAAAAATATGTGAATCTAATTCTGAAAAAATTTTATGGTATATAAGAAATTGTAAGAAGTTTTTCAGTTTAGATGAAATGTCAATTGGTCAAAAAATTGACAGTAAATATTGATTTCGATATGAATATGCATAAAGCTTTCATATCATCACAGAAGTAAATTATTTTTACTAGCGTACTTAAATATTTATATCTAATCTATTAGTAAAATAAAATTTTAAGTACAAAATAAATTTTTAAAATTATTTTATTACTTTCGCTACGTATTTTGAACCCATAATAATCCTTCACTTTCTCCTTTAATGATTACAATCACACATCAAACATATCAAAATTTTATTGGTTATGCGACTTGGACATTAAATCACTTGCTATCAAGGGTTCTCGTTGTTGTGTCACTATGGCTGTGTTTGATTCTAAGAATAGAATAAATAAAATATTTAAAATAATATTTTAAAAAAATATTAAAAAATTAATAAAATTTATTATTTTTGACTAACAATTAATCAATAATATTTAAAAATATGAACTAAAGTATATTGTTAAATTGTCATACTAAAAGAATTAAACTGATAGTTAAAAGTGTTAACCAAAAATAATAAATTTTGTTAGTTTTTAAATTTATCTCATATTTTTATATTTTTTTTATGATAAATTAAATATAAAAAATAAATTATAAAAATTCAATTAATTTTTTTATATAAAAAATTTAAAAAAATATATAATGATAAATCTTGGGCATTTCTTCTAATTAATGCAAATTTTTCCTTTTCAAAAAAAAAATAGCTATCACATTACAACGCGCTATTTTGACATCATCGTCGCATCACTCAACACAAGTAAAGAAGCTTCACATATGGATTCATAGACCAAATTTCCTACCCACTAATAGTAGTATCCGATAAATCTGCAATAGCATGCTAAGTCTAATTTCAAATATTGACTTTGAAGGTTTGACCACATCAAACCATAGAGAAAATATGACCAAATTTGATACTAAATAAATCAATTTCTTCCTCATTATATTTGTTTACAACAGTTTTTTTTTTCTTTTCTCTTCCTACTTTATTAAAATTTTTAAATTAAATTGAGATTATTCTATAAAATAAAAAAATCAATCTATAAAAAATTGACTCAATTTAATCATTGTAAAAATTTTATTTCCCAACTTTTCAATTGTTACGATTTAGTTTTTTAAATTCAAAAAATTGCATTAATTAGTCTCTCACTCGTATATCATTCGTCACCGAAACTCAACGCCATTAGTGACATGGCTCAAGTTTTGTCACGCTGAATATATCAAAACAACGTTGTTGTATATGTTTTGGAACTAAAAAGTACTAAATAATATTGTTCGAGGGTTTGCACAATACTAAAAAGAAGGGTGTAACATTTTAGTATTGTTCCTTCAAACGACGTCATTTAGTGTCTTATTTGGCGCCAAAACACATACGACGTCGTTTTAATATGTCCAACGTGGCAAGACTTGAGCCATGTCACTAACGGCGTTGAGCTCTGATGACGAAAAATACACGAGAAATTACATTGGTGCACTTTTTTAATTTAGAGGACCAAATCGTAGTAATTAAAAAGTCAGTAATCAAATCAGTGTAACTCGCCAATCTCAGATACCAAAATGGGGCTTAACTCTAAATTTTTTAACGATTCTCAACTATTAATTTCATAAAAGACAACCACATACAAGTTATTCCCAGCGACAGATCCAAAAAATTGTCGGTGGGGGCAATATATATATATATATATATATATATATATATATATATATATATATATATATAATATAATATAATATAATAATAATTTTTATAATTGTACTATGGTATTATAAATATGATTACTCCTCAAATTATTTAACTAATAAAATTAAATCAATAAAATAATAAGTTAAAATAATAACAAATAATTTAAAATTTCATTCTTTTGAGTTTCATTTTTTGAAAAGATTAAATAATCTTTTTATTGTCAATACAATCAAATGTCTTTCTTTCTATATGTGTCACTAAATAATCATTTAAAATTTCATCTCCCATACGATTACGAAGCCAATCCTTTATGATGTTTATAGCAAAGAAAATTCTTTCAACTAATGCAGTTGCTATGGACAAAACTAAAGCTAACTTTAAAGAAGAAACATTAATGGATAAACAATATTTTTTCGAGTCTCAACCAATTTCTGCGAAAGAGCACCAATCCCATTTAAGTTTGAGAATTGATCATCAAAACACACATCTAATATGAAGTTCTCGAGTTGACTATCAAATGCCAAAAGTTGAGTGGAAGAAAAGTTTAATGGATAGATTGAGCTAACTGTACTGGATCAACTTCTCCTTATCAAATACAAAAACTAAGTGTCTCAGATTCAGGAAAGCTATACAAAGAAGCAATTTAGTATTCACCTCTGTAAAACGATTGTTAAGTTCTTGAAGTTGTCTATCAACTATTGATAGAATATCTCAAATTGAAAATGATGCAAATTTGAGATCTTTTGAGCTTTACATTTTGATCTTCCTTGTGACACAAATATATCATCCATTTTTAGAACAGTAATATTATATTTGTCACAAAATAATCAGACTTCACCAAGTAAAAGAGACCAACTATCATCTCTTATATTTTGCAACCATTGCTTAGACACTTTAACTAATGCCATAACATTTATACTGTCTTTGATAATTTCTTTGTAACGCTTGAGATAAACTCATTAGTAACTCCCAAGATATTTTTCATCAAGTGCAAGTTGAAAGTAAATTCAAACGATTAAATGACATTCAAATAAATGACATGCTTCAACTCTTTGTTCTGAATTATTTCCATCTTCCTCAACATATTTAAGAACATTGACCACGGAAGGAAACAAAGAAATTAATTTAAGTATAGTTTCATAATGTAAACCCCATCTAGTGTTTCGAGCTCTTTTTAAAGCTATTTCTTGATTTAAACCACATCTACTAAAAAATTTTTGTTGTTGTCTTAGATCTGCTATAAGACTCTCTACTTCGAATCTAAAAATCTCCTTTTGTTAGAAGAGGTCGATGAATTATTTTGAGATTCAATCACAACTAGAAAATGGTTTAATACAGACAGATTTACAGACAGATTTGGTATATATTACAGACAGATTTTTGGTTACCGACGAAATTACCGACGGATTTTGTCCATCTGTAAAAGCCTCGTCGGAAATTATTTACCGACGGATTTTTTTCCGTCGGAAAATTACCGACGGATTTTTACCAGTTACCGACGGATTTTTCCTCTGTAAATTCTCCCTCCATTTCCTGAAGGCGACAAACTTACAGACGGATTTTCCGTCTGTAATTACAGACGGATTTTCAGACGGATTTTCTGTCTATAATTACAGACGGATTTTCAGACGGATTTTCCGTCTGTAATTACAGACGGATTTTCAGACGGATTTTCCGTCTGTAATTACAGACGGATTTTTCGACAGATTTTCCGTCTGTAATTTAAACTTTGGAAAATCATGATTACAGACAGAAAATCCGTCTGTAAATCCGTCTGTAAGGTAAAATAGAATTTTTTTTATTTTTTCTAATTACAAAATAAACTTGTTTTCATACAAAATAAATATAAATTTAATACAAATTTTTTATCTAATTTATATTCGAATATTTATAATATTTCAAAAAATAAACAAATTCATCGTATTATCAAACTAAAAGAAAGGTACTATATTAAACAAGCAAGTCAATATAATTCAAAGCATAAAGAAAATGTATTGATACATCAACTATAATCCTCAATATATTTTTCAACCATACTAAAAGCTGTGTTATTCTCCATATTAAAACAGAAATTGAAAAATGCCAAAAATCTCTATATCAGTTTAGACCTCAGTTACAACAATCTCTCAGGTGAAATCTCATCTTCTCTTGGGAATCTATTGAAATTAGAAGCACTTGATCTTTTCCACAATCAACTCACTGGAGAAGTCCCTCCACAAGTTGGTGACATGACCAGCTTGGGAGTGCTTTAATATTTAACTGTGTGTTAATTATGACAAAAAGCAACACACATCTGCAAGCTGTCAAAAAATTAATCCAAATGAAATAGCAACAAGAAATTAATATGTGATCAAGAATGTTCCTGACACGCAAAGCCAAGCATGGACAAGAATGGTTAGATAATTGCAAGTAATTAACCTCCAAGTTCTTAAAATCTCCTATATAGTTAAGTTTTAAATGACAGGATTGAACTTCATATATGTAATTGAAAATGTGATCATAGTAGTTTAAAGCAATGCAAGACAACAATACAAGAAAAAACAATACCTGAATACTCTGAGTTGTGATGTTCTGATGGATCAGGAAGAATTATGAAAGTGATAGGTGGTGGTTATTGTGCTGATCAATTATGAAAGTTGGTATTATACTATTATAGAAGTGGGGTTTAATTTTAACAACAAGAGAAGAAATAAAGAGGAAGATATTCTCAATTCTCAATAAAAATAACTCAAAAAAAATACACTATTATAGAAGTGGGGTTTAATTTTAACTCATTTTGTGCATTAATAAGCATGCACATTGAACAATTAGCTCGCCAATGCTTGCTTTATTTGCGCAAGTAGTTCTACACATTTTGAAGAGTTCACATTCTTTGTTACAAAATTTGAATCCAACCAACAGCTAATAATTGTTTTAATCCTTCATGTCATTGCTTACACAGCTAAAAAGAAGTAAATGGGACACTTGAAAAGTATAAAATGTTAGATAATTCTTTATTTTTTTTAGCATTTTTTCTCTTAGTTTTTATTGTAATTATTGCAGCTGATTAAAAACTTATTAGTTACTTACATAACATTTTCAATAAGGGAGTCCATATAGGACGAGTTAATTAATAGGCTAACCAAACATTAAAAATCATTTGTAACATTACCAAAACCAGAAACACCATAGCCAGCTCCAAGTTCAATTACACGTTTTCCTTTAAGTTTAGCTGGAGAAAACCTTCCCTTTCTGCAATTCCGTTCCTGAAAAAAATAAATAAAGATACACCTTAAGATATTAGAAGGTGAGAGAAATTAGATGCAATATCTAAATAAGTTCATTAAAACCAAGTTTAGATTCTAAAACTAAATTATATTTATGACAGGACAGTTCAGAAAATGTTAGGAGGATCAACAACTTACAAGAAATTTGGCAAAAACAAGTGATGAATCCCACACTTTTGTTCCTAAGTGCTTTGAATTGGGATCCTGACAAAACAAAATTGGCATTGTCAAATATTTTATAGATAAAGAGGAAAAAGAAAAAGGAAAACTTCGGGGGGTAAATAATCGAATAATGAACACCTTCTTCAAAGTACCTTCCTCTCAACAAAATGGGATAGTTATAGAAGGTATACTTGAAAAAGATAAATATACCTAAGTAAACTGCAATTCATGGCCCAAAACCTCCAGTGGCATTTCAAATGTGGTTGGAGAATTTAACCTGTTCGAACAAACACAAGTGGTATGACACACATCTATTCTAAAGCACATAACCAATAATGACATAAAACAGTAAAACTAAAGTGATATTACAACATATGTATTGACAGGCATCACCATATGATTTTCCTTAGGAGGGGAAAAAATCAGAAAAGAACACTGCTGGCTGGCAGGCACAGAATGATTCAAAAGAATACAAATTTCAACAAATACCACTACTACTTCAACAAATTTGAACTAATTCAAAAGAAAAACAACCAAATAACATAAATAACTTCAAATCTTTATCCAGACAATAAAACAAACAGGTAGTGTTCAACCAAAGTGAAATCACAGAAACATCATATAGAACAGAAGAATTGACAGGTCCTATCAATAAAATGGGCAACACATCCCTTTAGATTATATAAGGTTAAGACTTGAGTTTAAGAAAGATACCTGTCAAGTGCCATAAGATCAAAGTCTGCTAAATGAAAAAATCCCAGATACGAAAGACAAATCCAGAGGCTCTATCTCCCACCTGAAGATATTGTCGGATTCCTGAAGAACCAAGAGAGAAAAAAAAGAAGCAAAGATCATATTGAAAGATCATTTTAGTCCTTTGACTAAGTAGGAATAACTCCATTTAGGCAGACACTTAATCAAAGCTACCACACACATTGAAATATCTATTATTGTCAAAACAGATTTGCATGTAATGCTGCATCTCAATGAACTAAGCAATAGGCAAAGTGCGACACTAGTTTTGAAGATAAAGAGCCTAAAATCAATGAAACAACAACCTATGCATTAAAAGATAAGAAGCATACTTGTTGAGCTAGCTCCCTGGTAGGAGAGAGCACGAGGCAAAGAGAACATTGTAAATTAGAGACTTGGGGAAGGAAAACCATTTGATGAGAAAAACTGCAGCCAAAAACAGAATTCAATAAGCCATTGATTTGCAGCAACAAATACATATATGGACAAACGATACTGATTTTCAAAGAATGAAGAAAGTGGTAAACTAAGCAAGCAAACCCACCATTTGTCACCCTGCTTTTCAAAAAGTGGTAAATTGATCTGAAATCTGCACCACATATTGATGCCTTTTTTTGTTTATAATCCAAATGAGTAAGGAACAGAAAGAGAAGAACTAAAGTTGTACCTTCTAACTGCTTGAAGTCATTCTTCAAAGTCAAGATCGAAAGTATCGTTGCGAGACTTGCCGTCGAGCTGTGGTGCGGGTGCCTCTGCAGAGAAAAAAAATGAACAAGTATATTTTGAACAAGTATATGTGCAATCTTCATAAGCATGGCATATATGTGTGGAACTATGTCCTTCTATTTTGAACAAGTATATTTTCACAAACTATATAATGCTATATATCATTTAAACTTGTATTAATGAAAAATGAAAAGTATATTTAGGTATCAGTTTTCTACTTACATACCAGAGATTGAACAATTCAATATTCACATTGCAATTCCTTTAGCATAAACCTGTAAGAAAGCTACCAAAATATTAGGTTTTTGCATTGACTTGTCAAGTTCTTGTTTTCTCTTTTCATCATTATGCAGAAAATTGTGTTTGAATGAAAAAGCTGATAATTACAGTGAACTAGAAAAAGCTGATATATGTTTGAATGAAAATGAATTCCAAATAGAAAGTAAAAGTTACCATGATTATGCCTTTGACATTCTCCTTTGTTAGTGTGATGCAGTTCTGCAAATCATCATCAGATTCATTATTCAACTTATTTCATTAAAAATTACCGTACATATTTTTCCCAAAATTTCATACAAGTTGGCGCCAATCTGCTGAATTTTCTGCAGCAAGCAATTTAACAACTTTATATGCCAAATTTTGCATCAAAGCTTTTAACATTTCTAAAACCACAAGAGCTCAAATTTAAACAACCTGCCAAAATTAAAATGAACAAGGACACGAAAAATCAGCAAAGGCATCACAAGGTGTAAAGTAGTTTCTATTGGTAAGTATTAAGCAAATGAAAAATCAGACTCTTTCACGAATGAAAATAGCAAAGTACCTTTGAAAACAAATCTTCTACTTCTCTTTCACGAATATCACCAGGGAGGTTCCCAACGTAGACTATTCTGCTCCCACGCCTACTCATTTTCAATCTGCGGCAATAAAATAATCAAAAAATAAGGAACAACAATAAAACTGAAAGGTGATTAGAAGACCTAAAATTAAGCTAATTCAGCCAGCAATTTCAATTCTCAGCAGAATAAAAACAGAACATCGAAAGGGAGAGAATAAAGAGGAAAATAAAATTGTACAATTGAATTAGAGAGAGGATATAGAGACTGTTGGGCGTGGAGAAGGATTGAAATGGGCGAAAGGGATTTTATTTTACCTCTGATGATGAGACGGAATTAGGGATCGGTAGGTTTGCAGTGGAAGGCCTCCAGGTTAGGGTTTTTCAATTTTGTTTGGAGGAAGGTGAAGTCACGACGCAGGAGAAAAAGCAGAGCGTTACGGGTTTCAGTCATGGAGGAAGGAGCGACGTTTGAAGGCTTACGACAGAGTGAGCACGACGGAGGCTTTGAGACGAAGGGAGCGTCGATGGAGGGAGCGGCGAAGCAGGGGTTGGAAGCACGACGAAGTTCTGGGATTAGGGTTGGAGGCGCGATGAAGCTCTGGGGTTAGGGTTGGATGCGGTGGCGGAGGGAGCCCGTACGACGCAAGGGACGATGAAGAGGGATCTGTGACGCTAGCGGCAGAAGAAATTGGTGCGATGGAGAGAAGAAGCAACTCGGTGACGGAGAGAGGATTTGATATGGGTGGAGTGTAAATGGTTCGAGACTTCGAGTGGATAGAGATAAGATTAGTGTTATCTCAATATTTACCGACGGAAAATTTAAATTACAGACGGATTTTCTGTCTGTAATAATTTAATAAAACGCATCGTTTTGTCTATTTAATTACAGACGGATTTTCTGTCTGTAACCATTTCTCACGGAAAAAAAATTAATTTTTCCGACGGAATTATCGACGGATTCTATTTTCCGTCTGTAATTTATGCTAATCCATTTTTTTTGTTTTCCGACAAAAAATCTCTCTGAAATTCTCTCTGTATTTCAGTGGGATAAAATCCGTCGGAAATATCCGTCTGTAATAACTAGTTTTCTAGTAGTGAATCTCTAATGATGAAGTAATAGGATAAAATTATAAACCTAAGTTAATTGATTAATTTAAATAATTCACAATTCTACAAAAATTTAAAAATACAATATAAAATTATAAATACAAAACTGACAAGCATGTGTCATTCCAATTAATTTTCAATAGCAACAACTAATAATATTCTAAATTCCTAACTCAAAATAAGTCAATACACAAAACAATTAACAAACAGATTAATGAAACAAAATTAGCAATTACATAGAGAGAGAACAAATTCAATCAGAATTAACAAACCAACTAACACAATAAAACAAATAAGCAATGAAGCAAGTAGATTATGAATTCAGTATTTTAGATTTTTGGTGAAACATAAATGTACCAAGAGTCCTAGACTAAACTGTGGAATTCTAGGAGGCAGAATCCAACAGTCGTGTGGCACCTAGCGACAACAGGACAAAGGATGAATTGCTGAAGAGTGAAGAGTGAAGAGAATCACAGATTCACAGAAGAAGACAAAACCAAAAGAAGAACGCAAAAGAAGAAGAAGAAAGTAGAATTAGAGTACTAAATAACAAGTGAAGCAGAAGAAAAACGCTAAAGAAGAAGACAGATTCAAATGCCAAAGGAATGCAAAAGAGGAATGCAGCGGCAGAACCACACAACCAATAAAGCAGTGACGTAGAAAAGAAGGCTGAACCAGATGTGAGCACGCGGCGATGTAAGGAGAAATCGAGCGATGGAGCTATGCGGGAGAAATGCGGAACGGGACAACAACGTCAGTAACAATGAGCTAGTGACACTAGTAGAATGACGGCAATAACTCTGGAGCCTGGAGGACTGGAGGGTGGAAGCTGGAGCAGAGAAAGAAAATTGGAAAAGAGAAAAAGAAAAAGGGTTAGGAATTTAGATAGTGGGATCAAAATTAAATCAATTATGTAGTGGGACAAATTTATTCTCTTGTCTTTTATATGTCCCGTAGGGCTACTATCAACATGCGTAACTCAAAATTAAAGGAAAAAAACTAACATTAAACCGTCAATTAAATTTATTGTTGAGGGGCCAGGCACTAATGTGAAAGAGGGTAGATTAAGTATGACGAAAAGTTGTCCTGATAAATTGAGAGAAGAAACAACGCAACTTCACAGATTATTATTCAATTAACATAAGCTAAGTCAACTTATTAATCGGTTCTAACCACACACACATCCATTACAAAATTCAAAAGTTAATTCGGTTATTCTGCACTACTACTACATACAATTCAAATGCGTAACTCACCCTATATAAACCACCTTCTTCTTAGTACAACACCACACCAAAAACTCAAACCATAACCAAATATATTCTTAGTAGTTAACTTAATTAAGCGATGGGTGGCAAGTTTGTTAGGAGTGTTATGATTTGTGTAGTTGTAACGGTCTCCATTATCGGAGGGACAATGGCGGCAGGGGTTCCGGGGAAGCCTTGGTCGTTTGGTTTCAATAACAGCCATAATTGGTGGTCCAGATTTGGAAACAAAACACAGCAAGAAGCGAAGACCATTATCGTTGGTGGCTCCCAGCATTGGCAGTTTGGATTTAACTACTCTGATTGGGCCATCAAGAATGCGCCCTTTTACCTCAACGATACCTTAGGTACAATTGCACTATTATACCTTATTATTCTGAGAAAAATTCATGTGAAATTACCTTTATGAGAAGTTAATAATTAAAAAATATTATAAAATAATTTAGTCAAATATATTAAAATATTTAAAAAATTTTAACTATTTAACTTTATGTAAAAATAATTGCATGTGACTTCACCATATTATTTATCTTCTCCTTCTTTTATTGTTGCTCGTACCTACATAACATTACACATTTACACTATAGGCCTATATTTTATTTATACTTGCTTGATAACAGATTTTACTAATTGCGTTTGTATTCTGTTTTTAAAACTGCTAGATAGTTGAGATATTTAGAAGACCAGGTCTTTATTTATACAAATTAGTTGGATTTGTTAGAAAGTTAGTTAGGCAGTTAACAATGTTAGTAAGCCACTTAGTCCTAATTTCCTTATATAGCTTGCTTGTATAAATACGGTAGCTTGAATTGTAAGTTTTAGATTTTTTTTACCAACATCAATTAATTTTTTTAATTATTTTATTTATTTTAAATCTTAAATAATAAATTCTTAATCCGAATTCCAAATTTTATTAAGCCTAACCTCTAAGTCGTCTTCTAAAAAATGAGAACTTTTGAAAATTAAAAATTAAAGAGTTCGCTAACATTAACTAACTAAAATTGATTTGATGTACTTTCTCAATTAGATAAGTTTCTATATCTATCTATATATCTATATTCATACCGTAGCCAAAACTTACATAATGATATTACCTTAAGAAATTTTGTGATTTTAAAGCAAAGTTGGTTGTGGGTGTGGGTGGATGCAGTATTTAAGTATGAAGCTCCAAATGCGACGAACCCTTTCCAACACAGCGTGTACTTGTTTTCAAATTTGTGGAGCTTCATAAAATGCGATATTAAGAAGGCGAAGAGGGTGGCTAAAGCAACGCAAGGAGGAGGAGAAGGATTCAAGTTCGTGTTAAACAAGTGGCAGCCTTACTACTTTGCATGCGGTGAGAAAAATGGCTTTCATTGCAACAATGGTCTCATGAAGTTCGCTGTTTTTCCAATGATTCGCCCATTCTGGTCTTCTCCATGATTATCAAATTCTTACCTTATTATCTTCAACATGCGTTAACTTAAATAAAGCGAGTTTAATTTATTCTTGCATTGTGGTCTACTTTAGATTTTATATATTTGTTATGTATGTGCTTCTCATGACCACGATATATATGTACTAATGGCTGGTATTGATGAGAAGGTTGCTTGTAATAATAAAAACAAGAGATTTGCAATTTTGAATTAATTAAAAGATGACAATGCAACAACGTGTAGCTACTAGCTACACCAACTTATGACGCATATTCATTCGTCGATTAGTCTTGAAACTTTTACAAAGAAAATAAACTTACTAGTAATATCCTAAATTAGTTTTAATTTTAAAAACTTTTTTGCCGAATATTTTAATTTTTAATAAATTTTAATTATTAAATCAGTTTTTTAATTTTTTATTTAGTCAAACAAATTTATTCAGATCATCTTAGATTCTTTTATTATAATCTAACGAAATTTATCTATATAAAAGAATTAATCTAAAAATTTTAAAGACTCTTATGTCTTTATCAAATAATAATGTATATTAATTTGACTAAATTTGGTAGACATAAATTTGATGTAAAATTTAAAAAAATGGTTTAAAAGGATTTAATAATTATAACCTATAAAAAAAATTAAAGTGCCTATTAAAAATTTCTTAAAGATGGACATGAAACATTACCTAAAATTATTTGATTCAAGGAATCAGGGGAGCAACGGCGAAAAAGAAAAAGAGTAATATTTAGTTTTTAAAAATTTTTTAGCCAGACAATTTAGCTTAGAATAAATTTTGAGGAGTGACCAACAACTTTTGTGTTTTGTAACTATTAATTGGTTATCAATAGTGTTTTTAATTGTGTGAGATTACATCTAATGGTAAAAGATTACTCACTTTTTTTTTATGGTTAAGTGTTGACTACAAAACACAAAAATTGCTAATCCCTAGACTTTCTCATAAATTTTATTAAACATACTAATTCTTAAGTTAAATTTTGATAAAAATTAATTTTAATCGTTATTTAATAAAAGACATAACAATCCCTAACAATTTTAAAATCTCTTATTAGTCTCTCTATCCAGACGAAATAAAAGTTAAAGATTGATTTGGTGATTAAAATTTTTTAAAAATTAAAATGTTCGACTAGAAATTTTTTAGAGACTAGTTTAAGATATTACTCTAATGCTAAAAAAAATTTCACCCTAATTCAAGACCAACTTGATGAATCAAATTTTGTCACTTAACAATAACATGCATTATTCATCATCAAGGGATAGAATCTTGAAGAACATATTCAAGAAGGTAAAGTTTCTCTGCAATTTGAATATGATGCTACAAAGGCCTCTGGCTCAATATCTGCAAAATACACTAAATGGATGCAACATATAGATTCTTATAAATCTATGTTGGTCCCTCCTTCAAAAATCGAATTATTGATTGCTCAAGTGCTTTGGAAAATTGGCAGAAGCTACAGAATTATTTTGCTGAAACCACAAAGTCTAAGATCAAACAATTTCAAAATCGGTTGAAATCCATCAAGAAAAAGAATCTGTCAATCTCTTATTATTTGGCACAAATCAAGAAATTGGTAACTCTCTCATTACTATTGGTTATGATCTGAGCAATGATGTTTACATTGAAGCCATCTATGAAGGATTTCCTAAAGAATTTTCAAGATGCATCACACTTGTTTAGGCAAAATTAGAATTATTCAGCATTGGTGAGGTTGAGATTTTGCTTTTCTCACATGAGGACACAATTAAAAAATTCAAATAAGTTTTACTACTCCCCACCTGAGAAGAGTTGAAGACAACATAAATTGCAAGAAGAAAAAGACAATAAAGGCGATTTTTTGGATGACAAGAAATAGAATCAAAGAGCAAGAATCATATATGAAAATTGAATTGAATGTATTCTATTATCCTTTCACATACACTTTGATATGTATCACAGTATACATATTTATAGACTATGCTAAGTAATTATAATAGAGACATGCTCAATCTTATACACTGATTCGATTGAGCTATTATCATTAATACCCTTTCACTTAAAGTGTGAATCCTTCAACTCTTCTCACATGGGCTCAACTAAAAAATGTTGAAGTTGAGTTGTAGTGGTCTATTTATGTTCTACAAGGTTAAACCATTTTCTTTTCAAACCTATGATGTGATTTTCACGAGTAAACACCCTACTTATATTATTCACACAAAAGACAAGGCAACTATTAATCATAAAAGGGATAATATGATTCTATATCGTATTATTTTAAAACAACAATATCCTTCTTTTAAAAAGTTTGTCAAACATTAATAAAAATTAATTTAGTAACGAATTTATTTTTAATTTATGAATAATATTATACGTATAGTAAAAAGACTAACTACCACTACCACCATTTCCCTCGTCTTTATCATGACTATTATTTCCATTGTGCCATCATGGCTCATCACCATCTCTCTATACTCTATCACTGTTGGTGGGTCCCCAATCTCAAATGGGGCCCACACACATATTAAAACAAAAAAAAAATAAAGAAAGAAAGAAAGTGGCTAAGCCACGGTGTGAGAGAGAGAGTGAGTTGGATCTTTCATTTTGAAAGAAGAAGAAAGAAACAGAGAGCGGCGTCGAAGAGAAGAGAAAATTTGGGGGAAAAGAGCATGCCAACCTTGATCACATTGACTTGGTAAACTTGCTCCATTTCTTATGAAATTTTAGTATGTTATTCCTGGTGTAGAGATGAACATTAGGATATAACTTGTTAGTTGTATTGCCTTCTCTTTTGCCTGATTTGAGATACCCACTTTTGTGGAGGGTTTATGTTGATTCCACCAGCTTTGGTGATGTATTTTGTTGATTGTTGAGATGCCCTAGTGTCACTAGGAAGACTGTTTGTGTACCCATTATTCTGATAGTGGAAGATTTTTCTGGACTAGGTCCCGTGGGTTTTTTGTCCCTCTTTTGGGGGTTTTCCCACGTTAAAATTCTGGTGTCTGATTATTTAATTTTTTGCCATTATATTTGCTGCTTGGAGTATCTTTGGTGTTGCCCATTTAATTGCACAAGTTGTGGGAAAATTATTTTTTTTGGTGCTTCCGCTGTTAGACAGGTTCTTGGTTTAAACCTGTGTTGAGGTTTCCCAACAAAGTGGTATCCAGAGCTTTGGTTGTTTATTTCTGTGCTGATTAAATGGAGGAAAATACTCATGGACCGAATATGGTCAAATTGAATTCCCAAAATTATTCAATTTGGAAGACCCTCATGGAAGATATGCTGTATAGCAAGGACTTGTATGATCCTATGGAGGGAGATAAATCCAAAGGTACTAAATCCGATGCTGAATGGAAGAAGCTGAATCGGAAGGCAGTTGCTTTGATGAGGCAATGGCTTGATCTTAGTGTGTATCCACATGTTGACACCGAAACGAATGCTGAGAAGATGTGGAACAAATTGAAGGAGTTATATGAGAGAAAGAATGTGCAAAACAAAGCATTCTTGATTAGGAAGCTTGTCAATATGAAGTATGTTGAAGGTAAATCAATGCCGGAGCACTTGAGTATTTTTCAAGAGACTGTGAACCAATTGACAAATAATGAAATCACTTTGAATGATGAGTTGCAAGCCTTGTTGTTGTTGAGCTCTTTGCCTGATAGTTGGGAAGTTCTGGTTGTGACACTGACTAACTCAGCTCCAAAAGGAAAGTTGACGTTAGCAATGGTTAAAGAGAGTATGTTGAATGAAGAAGCCAGAAGAAGAGAGCGAGGTTTGACTAATGCCTCCTCCCAATCAGAAGCACTTGTTTCAGAGTCACGGGGGAGAAGTCAAAGTAGAAAACCTCACAGTTCTGATAGGTCAGAGAGTCGAAGCAAGTCAAGAGGAAAGTACAAGCCAAGAAAGGAGTTCATTTGTCACCATTGTGGCAAGCCAGGGCATATCAAGAGGTATTGTAGGTTCTTGAAAAGGGAACAATCAAGGGGAAGAAATGAAGACAAAGGTAAAGATAGTGATAAAGAAACTGCTGCTATTGTTTATGAAGATGTTCTTATCACATATGATGAAAATTATGTGAATCTTGTCTGTGATGATTCCACTTGGATTATGGACTCTGGTGCCTCATGTCATGTCACTCCGAAGCGTGAATTTTTCACTTCCTATACTACTGGAAATTTTGGCAAGATCAAATTGGGAGATAAAGGAGTGTGTGATATCATTGGTATGGGTGATATGTGGCTTGAAACTAATATGGGATGCAAGTTGCAGTTGAAGAATGTTAGGCATGCGCCAGATATGCGGTTCAATCTCATTTCAGTGAAGGCATTGGATCAAGAGGGGTATTGCACTTCCTTTGGTAGTGAAAAATGCAAGATTACCAAAGGGGCTCTCATTGTTGCTAGAGAAGACAATAGTCTTACTACTCTCTACCGGTTGCAAGCAAAGTTGTGCAAAGAAGATGTGAATGTAGCTGATGATTCCTCTTCTGATTTGTGGCATATACGTCTTGGTCACTTGAGCGAGAAAGGACTAAGCATCTTGGCCAAGAAGCACTCACTTCCAGTGAAAGGTACAACTTTAAATACTTGCACTCATTGTTTTGTTGGAAAGCATGCTAGAGTATCATTTCATAATTCTGGACCTCATAGGAGATCACATGTTCTAGATTTAGTTCACACTGATGTTTGCACTATGGATGCTAAGACACTAGGTGGTGCATCATATTTTGTTACTTTTATTGATGATTATTCTCGAAAAGTGTGGGCTTTTGTTTTGAAATCTAAAGACCAGGTGCTCGGTATCTTCAAACATTTTCATGCAAGTGTTGAAAGAGAAACAGGAAGGAAATTAAAATGTGTTCGAGCAGATAATGGTGGTGAATACAGGGGTCCATTTGAAGAGTATTGTAAAGGACATGGGATCAAGCTTGAGAAGACGGTTCCTAAGACTCCTCAACATAATGGAGTTGCAGAGAGAATGAATCGCACTATCAATGATAGAGTCAGGTGTATGCTCTCTCATGCAAAGTTGCCTAAATCCTTTTGGGGTGAAGCAATGAGAACTGCAGTAGATTTGATCAACCTTTCTCCTTCAGTTCCACTTAATGGTGATGTTCCAGAGAAAGTTTGGAGAGGGAAATATGTCTCCTATAGTCACTTGAGAGTGTTTGGTTGCAGAGCTTTTGTTCACATTCCAAGAGATGAAAGGTCTAAACTTGATGGGAAGTCAAAGCAGTGTATCTTCATGGGTTATGGTCATGAAGACTTTGGTTACAGATTATGGGATCCGGTGAGCAAGAAGATAATTAGAAGCCGAGATGTGATTTTTCTTGAAGACCAAACTATTGAAGATCTTGAGAAGACAGATAAGCCAACAGTAACTGTTAGACGTTCTGTTGATGATGAACCTAGTCCTTCCACTAGACCTCCTGTTGATGGGGGAGATGTACAAGTTGATAATGATGGTGATGATTTGCATGATGAACCTACACCTCAACCTGAGGTGCCAGATGTTGAAGTTCCACCTGAACCACCAGTTGAGCCTGAATTGAGAAGATCTACTAGAGAGCGTCATCCTTCTCAGAAATACTCTCCTCATGAGTATGTGATGAACACTGAGACTGGGGAGCCAGAGAGCTACCAAGAAGCTATGTCTGATGAGCATAAGGAAGATTGGTTGAAGGCCATGCAAGAAGAAATGAAATCCTTGCATGAGAATCATACTTTTGAATTGGTGAAGTTGCCGAAGGGTAAGAGAGCATTCAAGAATAAATGGGTGTTCAAATTGAAAGCGGATGAAAGTGTCTCACGGCCAAGGTACAAAGCTCGATTGGTTGTGAAAGGCTTTGAGCAAAAGAAAGGTATTGATTTTGAGGAGATTTTCTCTCCAGTTGTGAAGATGTCCTCTATTCGAGTTGTGCTTGGATTGGCGGCTAGCTTGAATTTAGAGGTTGAGCAGCTTGATGTGAAGACTGCATTCCTTCACGGTGACATAGATAAAGAAATTTATATGGAGCAACCAGAGGGTTTCGAGGTTAAAGGAAAGGAGCATCTTGTATGCAAGTTGAAGAAGAGCTTATATGGGCTGAAGCAAGCGCCAAGGCAGTGGTACACGAAGTTTGATTCCTTCATGGAAGGTCATGGGTACAGTAAGACTTCTTCTGATCATTGTGTGTATGTTAAGAAATTCTCTGATGGGGATTTTATAATTCTCTTGCTTTATGTTGATGACATGTTGATTGTTGGTCATGACACTAAGAAGATTGAAAGTCTTAAGAAAGACTTGAACAGATCCTTTGCTATGAAGGATTTGGGTCCTGCAAAGAAAATCCTTGGCATGAGTATCACTCGTGACAGGAAGAATGGGAAACTGTGGTTATCACAGCAGAAGTACATTGAGAAGGTTTTAGAGAGGTTTAGCATGAGTAATTCCAAACCTGTTAGTACTCCACTTGCTAGTCATTTCAAGTTGAGTTCGCAGCAATGTCCTACAAGTGAGAAAGAGAAAGCGGAAATGAAGAAGATTCCATATGTATCTGCAGTTGGCAGTTTGATGTATGCTATGGTTTGCACCAGGCCGGATATTGCTCATGCAGTTGGAGTTGTTAGTCGGTTTCTCTCTAATCCTGGCAAGGAACACTGGCAAGCAGTGAAGTGGATTCTCAGATACCTTAATGGTACTTCCAGAGTTTGTTTGTGCTTTGGGAGTGGCCAACCTGTGTTGGATGGTTACACAGATGCAGATATGGCTGGGGATCTTGATTCAAGGAAGTCTACTTCTGGTTATATGATGACTTTTGCAGGGGGAGCTGTGTCGTGGCAATCTCGACTTCAGAAATGTGTTGCTTTGTCTACTACAGAGGCAGAATACATTGCTGTTGTTGAAGCTTCTAAGGAACTCTTGTGGATGAAGAAATTCCTACAAGAGTTAGGCATCAATCAAGAGAAGTTTGTGTTATTTTGTGACAGTCAGAGTGCTATCCATCTCAGCAAGAATCCGACGTTTCATTCTAGATCGAAGCACATAGAGGTGAGGTATCATTGGATACGTCAAGCGCTTGAGATGAAGTCATATGCACTTGAGAAGATCCATACTGATGATAATGGTTCAGATATGATGACTAAGAGTTTACCTGCAGTGAAGTTTGATTCCTGCAAAGAGAAGGCGGGCTTGGTGGAGCAGCCTATCCCCACTTGAGTTGGTGAGGGGGAGATTTGTTGGTGGGTCCCCAATCTCAAGTGGGGCCCACACACATATTAAAACAAAAAAAAATAAAGAAAGAAAGAAAGTGGCTAAGCCACGGTGTGAGAGAGAGAGTGAGTTGGATCTTTCATTTTGAAAGAAGAAGAAAGAAACAGAGAGCGGCGTCGAAGAGAAGAGAAAATTTGGGGGAAAAGAGCATGCCAACCTTGATCACATTGACTTGGTAAACTTGCTCCATTTCTTATGAAATTTTAGTATGTTATTCCTGGTGTAGAGATGAACATTAGGATATAACTTGTTAGTTGTATTGCCTTCTCTTTTGCCTGATTTGAGATACCCACTTTTGTGGAGGGTTTATGTTGATTCCACCAGCTTTGGTGATGTATTTTGTTGATTGTTGAGATGCCCTAGTGTCACTAGGAAGACTGTTTGTGTACCCATTATTCTGATAGTGGAAGATTTTTCTGGACTAGGTCCCGTGGGTTTTTTGTCCCTCTTTTGGGGGTTTTCCCACGTTAAAATTCTGGTGTCTGATTATTTAATTTTTTGCCATTATATTTGCTGCTTGGAGTATCTTTGGTGTTGCCCATTTAATTGCACAAGTTGTGGGAAAATTATTTTTTTGGTGCTTCCGCTGTTAGACAGGTTCTTGGTTTAAACCTGTGTTGAGTTTTCCCAACAATCACTACCAACATCATCACCATCACTCACTTTCTCATTTTTCCATTCTCTTATCTTTCCTCACACCCTCCAAATCTTGTCATTGATGGGTCACTAATTTCTTGCAAAATACTAATGAATTAATGACAAAAAAATATTCCTTACAAAATTTTGTCGCCGATTTGCCAAATTCTTGTAGTGAACCCATCATTCACCTTTGCACTTTATGAATTAATAATCGTCAAACTTAAAGTTGAACACATACTCACATCCTCACATATGCCTCCTGTAACATACATATATATATATATATATATATATATATATATATATATAGAAGGTTCAATAATAGGTGGCTATTTCAATGAAAATTTTATGATTGTCATCATATAAAGATACTTTATTTTAATCATTGGATGATAAATTGTAGGGTTTGATTTTTATTTGAAGTAAAAATGTTACCGTTATTTAAAGTGTTGCTAAACAAATAAGTTATACTTTTTAAACAAAGATCATCATAAAAAGATATTTTTGACATTTTCATAAGAATAGTTGCCTCAATAATAATGGTAGTTATTTGTAGTGGAAACTGGTGAATCGTGACCTTCCTCATCATATATATTGTCGCACTATATACATGGATTATTGGATTTTCTGCAAAAGAAGCGGCCAACAGTTTGTTCCAGCAGAATGCATATCAGTTATCAGTATTCAGTGTTCTTCGAGATTTTTTTTTCTTTTTTGGATTTAGAATTTAGGGCGTAAAACCAAGACAATATAATGTTTAGGTTTATATTATTATATTTTGCTGAAAAAAATTAAATATTATTTAAAAAAATTATAGATTATATCAGGTTGATATTTTTCGAGTATATGAAAGGTATAACAAACAATTTTAAATTAACATTTTTTTTAAAATAACTCAAAATAAATTTTTAATTCAATTTTATCATCATAACTAATTTTATATTTTATCATCATCGTTATCATTATTATCATCATCGTCATCATTTAATTTATAAACATATATCTTAATAAATATATTAGTGTTTATGTTAATACGCTAGTATATATAATACAACGCACGAGTTGCATATACATACTCTAAGATTATTTAATCAAGTCTAAATGGCATCTTGAGTATTGTGCTGGACTCTAGTGAAAAATTGTACAATCATAAATCCGAATGAAAATACAATATAGCATATATAGGAATGCTGCGATAAGGATGGATGTTTATTTATGAGTAGTTCAGTTTTTCTATGTTAAAAAGAGCAAATTTTTTTGACAAACCAAAATTAATGAGATTTGAAAATTAAAATTTAGGAATAAGTATTGTTTTGGTCCATAATGTTGAGGGTCAGAATCAAAACTATCTCCAATATAATTTTAGATTTAAAATTATTCTTAAAGTTTTTTTTGTGTATTAAAATCGTCATTTTAAATAAAATAATTTTTTAAAAGGTAATAATACCCCCAACCTCCAACTTCACTACCATTCATTTTGAATTCCCTGTCATCACCGTTCATTTTGCATTCTCCACTATCACCATCCTCTTATTTCCATTATCAGCCATCCGATCATTTTACATTTTCTACCACCACTGTTCATTATGCATTCTCCACCACCGTCACCGCCCCTATTTTCACTATCACCCATTTCTTTCCACAACAACAATAACAACAGAACATACATTCAAATTCAAGAATCCATTATCAATAATAACAGAGCATTCACATTAATAATAACACAACATTCAACATTCAAAAAAAATTCAAATGAATATAGAAATCAACACAAGCAGAAGCAGAAAGCAGAAAAAATCAACACAAGCAGAAGATAGAAGCAGAAAACAGAAACTGAAACTGAAACAGATGCAGAAGTTCAAGCACAAAACCAAATCAACGTGCAAAAGCACAAATTCAACAAGAAGTAGAAGCAGATGCTCAAGCAAAAGCAGCAAGCAGAGGCTAAAGCAAGAACCACCGGCAGCTCGTGGACGACGGACCGACGATGGCTGGGCAAATCGGCGGTGGCAGGAACCCAACTCAGCCTTAGATTCCTCTCTCTCCTCGCGCGCCGCCCTCCTTGCGTCGAGCTCCCCTTTTCGGTGACACACTCCACGGCAGCGGTAGAAGCATGCATGAACAGCGGCGACGTTTCTGGCGGTGGCTTGTGGGTGGACCGGCGACAATGTAGGTGTCGCGATGGTGGCGACGGCTATAGCAACAGCCTCCTCCCCTCCACCGGTGCTCCCTCTCTCTTTTCAGATCTCCGATATCGCTGCTCGTGCTCGATGGCGAAGGACCCAACGGTGGCGACGATGGCCTCCTACGGTGGTGGAGGCCCCCTCCGCGTTTCCTTCCCCCCAACCCCACCCCCAAAAACGCGTTTTCTTCCCCCCTCCCGGTCCCCAAAACGCGTTGTTTTCTTTTATTTTTTTAAAATTTTATTATAAAAGACGATTTTAATACGAAAAAAATATTAAGAATTATTTTAAATGCAAAATTACGTTGGGGACGATTTCGATGATGACCCTTAACGTTAGGGACCAAAACAATACTTATTCCTAAAATTTATATGCCTATAAAAATATGAATGGGACAAAAGGATGGGTATGTCTAAAATGAGCATAACAATTATGTGTTTATTAGATATGTCATATTTATATAGACCATTAGATTATATTAGATGAAAATAAAATGTTAATATAAAAGAAGATTATTGATAGACTTTAATAAATACAGAATATTTTAGTACATAATTAAATGATTTAAATGACAATATTTTAACACACGATATTTTAAATGGCAACATAATATTTTATTTTTAAATAATTAAATATAAATATATAACTACAAAATATATGAGTATTTTTTATTCATTAAGACTAATTATTATGTAAAAAATTTTTATAATATCAAAAAATTATATTAAAATAAAAACTGTAACATAAAAATATAAAATAATTACAATTTTATTTTGTATATATTACTTCACAAATAATTATATTATTATATTCAAAATTAATTAACTAACTACTTTTGTTAAAGATATTATTATATAATATAATTTTTATCAAAATATTTTAAAAATAGAATTTATTTAAAATATTATATATAATACATGAAAATATTTATTTTTTTTATTTTTTTCAAATTTTTTAGAAAAATAAAATAAATAATATAATTCTAAATACATGTGTATCACATTATATATTTACTTATATTAGTATGACCTAAACTAATCAAACTTACATAATTAAAAATATAAAACATATAAATATTTTTTATTAATTAAAATTAATTATTATAAAAAAAATTTCTATAATATTAAAAAATTATATTAAAATGATATTTTAAACTGCAACATAAAAATATAAAATAATTAAATTTTATTTTATATTACTTGATAAATAATTATATTATTATATTCAATACTATTTAACTAACTACTTTTTTTAAAAATATTATTATATAATATAATTTTTTATTAAATATTTATCTAAATATAATTTATTTAAAATAGTATATATAATACATGAAAATATTATTTTTTATTTTTTTAGAAAAATTGAATAAATAATATGTATCAACTACGTATATGTATTATATGTGCGTATGTAATAGTGACTGATATATGATTGATATATATTTTTTTTATTCTTTAGACTCTCTAATATATATGCCACCTCATGACTCTCTCCTCTAGTCTTTTTTATTCAAATTTATTTTGTTGTAATATTAAGTAGATAATAATTTAAAATTATGTTTTAATTTAACATTTATAGTTTCATATATATAATATTTATAATTATACATTTATAATAAGATCATTTTTTTATTATTTTCAAATATTTTTTTTATTTTTCTAGTTAAATTTTTCATTCTCTAACCCGACAAAACTTTTATATATATGTAAAAAATTGATGTACAAATATCTTTCACAAAATATTTTTCATCATATATAATTTATTAAAAATATATTTTGTTAAATCCAAGAGTAAAATATATAAATTTTTAGTTTTAATGTAACAAATTTAATATATTATTTGATTTCAATGTTATTATATTATTATAATTATTTAATATATCAAAAATTATTAGATAGTATATATATTGTTAAATTCATAGTTGGAAGACATTGAAAGAGAATGATATGTTTGAATTGAAGCTCTAAATGTGAAAAATTTCACAAATCAGAGAAAGAGAGAGTGAAATACCGAAATTGAGGAAACTAACAATTCTACTTCTCACTCTTCTAATGTGATAACTTTGGACTAACTATTAGTTATATACACCAAACTTATAAGTAAGTATTTATCTATCTATTAATATATAATAGTTAACTAGCCAAATAGTAAACCTACACACTATTTAACACTGTTAAATGGTTTCCGAGAGAGTGACAGGTGTTCCCAAACCTTTCTAGCTGAATGAAGGATGTAGCGTTGTTTTGCACAATGGTTCTTCACGCAATGGAAGGGTAATTGAGCATACTGCAATAATTTGAGCGGGATTGATGGCAAATTTTGGGCGCAATTCTTCAAAATTTTTCAAATTTCAATCCTTTTTCCTATATCCTATCTATTTCTGGCTTTCTCTCTCCTTTACCCACAAAAATCAGAATTACTCTCTTCCCTTCGACGCTCTTTCTCTTTTTCTCTCTTCTCTGATCGTCCTCCACGAGAGACGGCTGGGCATTTGCTCATCAAAATAGAGCTATAAGTTGCAAATGTCATCGCCTATGGGGCGCAGATGAAGCCTTTCTTTGTCACCACTGGTCAGCTGTGAAAGGAGCAAAAGCTAGCTGGAAAATCCGCAAGGTTCATCGTCAGCACTGGCACTTAAGGAGATAAAAGATCTCCATTAAAGATCTCATCAACAATGTCCACTCCTCCTCTTCCTCTTTCTCTCACCAACTGTAGCCTTATTTTTTCTTGAACTTATAGCTTTTATGGCCTCAAGGAGCGATTAATTGAAAACAGAGTCCTACATCTTGCGAAAATCATGGTAATTTTTTTTTAATTTTTTAAGAGTTTTGCATTTTTTTAACAGTTTTCATGTACATGTATTCTTATTAAACTATGTATTTATGTTCTTATTAAGATTAATGTTTTGCTGTTCTAGCAACAAACAAAGCACAGAACAGAGTTTGAGGAAATATGAATTTGGGGATCATTGGAATCTTGGAATCGAGGACCGTGCGAAGCCTCAGGTGTACAATGAAGAGCACGAGAACAAGGATCTTCAACAACGTGTCACCGCAGCAAGAAACAAAAATTGAAGAACTGGCTGTCAAAAAAATGGAACGGCGATGGAATCTGCTTCACGTCACGTGCCTAAAAGCAGGAAAAGATTCTTTCTTGCTTCTTCTTCGTCCATATGCACACTGTTTCTGTTGTTATTTATCTATTCTAAAGCGGGGTTAACACTGTTGGGCTTCAGTTTTCAACATTAGAGTTCTTTTCTTTTGCTGATTGCTCCAAGTATTAATTTTTTTGGTCGCTTTTGTCTTGCTGTTTAGGTTTCACACATATACAAACGAGTTGTAGCTTAAAGTGTTGTCGTAAATGGTTCTGTAATTGGCGGGTAAAAATAGGTAAGCAAGGATTCTTGCAAAACTCAAGCGCCTCGATCATGACAATAAATTACTGATTGGTTCTTTCTTTATTTATTATAATTTTGATTTGCTTACTGGGTAAGTGGAATCTAATTTTGTTGCAACCAAAGTCCTTTGCAAATTCTGAATTGTCTGTTATCTGTCAGAATTTCTCGCAAACTTTATTGCTATTCATCTTTCAAACTAATTAATTTCCTGTGTTTTCTTAAACTATGCAGGAAAAATTGGAAGAGCTTGAGACAATAGATAATGTTTCAGTCATATGCATAGAGTAAGCATTTCTTTGGGTAAAAAGGAAATCAGTAATTGCTGATATATGATATAAGAAGAATGTTGAAATTGATTATAAGATCTACTAATTATTGTCTCAATTAGAAGTTCACGTGGTTCTTATTCTTATTAGTTATTATGATATTGGAATGGCTTAAATTTCAGTTTGCTGCAAAACGTGGAAAGTACGAGTATAATTGTACTTTTTGACGAATGAATCCTTGGTTTCGTTGTTAACGATTGTTCATGAAGTAAGGCTGAATTTGTTGTTTGTGGCATCACTTGGATTCTTTAAATATGGGTTTGTGACAAATTTATTAACTTCTCTTTATGTTATCCCAATTTGAAACATTTTTATATAGTTGTGGTTGTTTGGAATATTGGGTAATCACTAAAAGTTGTGCAGTATCTGTGAAAATACATGACTAAGGTAATTAGCAACTAGATTGTTTGAAAATTTACTTGGCTAACATTATGTATTGTTACTTCTGAAATGGAGCTTCAACTGATAGTAAGCTAGAGATCTTCAGGTACCAGTCTTTATTCAATGAATTGAAGCACCATATATTTTTTTAGTACATCTATTTTTTTCCTGTTTAATCAAAATGGTTGACTTAATTGTGCAAATGAAAAAATTTACTATTTCAATATTACTTAACGAAAGCATTAAACCTGACCAATTCATACTACCTGTCCTCTTTTGTTTTTCTATAAACTTAATTGAGGGTTTTGTTTTCTGTTTCCAATTTACAGATGACGATGAATTCGATATGTTTTACTTCCAAAAGAAGTACATTGAAGGTAATTTTTCATTATAAATAAATAATAAAATTGGATCTTCTAAGTTTCTCCCTCTTCTTAAAGAGGGAGATAGTATTATCTCTCCCTTAAGAAATTATGCTTTATCTATGTTAGGGAGATGCAAAAAGATTTAGATCTTCTCATGTTTTAAGTTGTGTTTCAATCTCCACCATTAAAAGATAAACATTCAATTTTAATCAATGGCTAGGATTGAAACATGACCAACAATATGGAAAGATCCAAATACAACAAAAAAACAAAAAATAGAAGGAAAGGAAACAATAATGTGTAATAGAGTTTTCTAAGTGTAATAGAGTTTTGAAGTGGTTATCTATTCATCTTTGACATTTGCTTGATTTTCTGCATTTTGATTATTATTCCACCCACAAATTAGGACTTAAGAGGTGCCTTTTAGCATTATTTCAATTATTACTCTAATGTTATGTTGGCATGTGTGGTTTAGATGGGAAAAAATGAGATATTGTAATGGGAAAAATCGTAAACCCATAACCATTTATAAATTTGTCAAATAAAGGTTAGTTCTTTGCTTTGGAAAATAGTGTTCAAAGTTGTTGTCGAAGATGTCACCTTTTGTTCGAATTTGTTCTTTGTTTTTTGATCCACATGTTCATAAATTAGAATTCTGAAATAATTTAGAGCGTAGAAAATACTATCTTTTATGAGCAGCAAGTGGAACATTGACTGTGCAACTTGAACTATTTGTAGTTGCCAAGTTGAATAGAGATAGAGCTTCTTTGATTACTTGCTTTTTATTGTTACTTTTAGTGCTAAGGCTTCACATAGATTAAGGGCTATATTAGCTGTTTGCTTACTCATTTACTCCCTAGAGTGTTGTGCAAGTATATTGGTTCATTATTTTTTATTTGTGATTGAGGGGTTGTTTTTGTGATGCAGATGGAGCATGAAAAAAGTGATTTTGATGTCAACGATTATGGTGAGGAGGATAAGGAGAAACAAGGAGAAGAGGGAAAAAATCGAGATGAGGGAACAGTTGAGGAAGACCAAAGTGGATGGAATAATGATGAGATGGAATAACTTGAGAAAGTGTATAAGGATCTTCAAATTAGTTTTGAATTTTTAAGTGAGGAGTTACTGAACTTTTTTATACAATTTTTCAGGTATCATATTATTTGTAGGTAATTTTCTAAATGGATTTACTACAATCAAACTTTTGCCTCTAACTGAATTTCACAACTTCTAAGATTAACATGATCTTGGATCTTCTCGAAATTTGTTATATGATCGTGCAATTCCTTTATCGTTATAATTATTGTTATATGATCATACAGTTCCTTGCAACAATAAATACTCATTATGAAAAAAGAAAAAAAGAAGCATAAACAAGCTATGCTATTACAACAATAGCTATTTGGTTATTGACAAAAGTAGGAAAGTAAAGGTAAGGACATCACAAACCACTTACAATAATATATAGCTTTGCTTTCATCTTTTAAATGAATCATCTTTGGTTATCTTGGTCTTATATATCACTAATTCTTGCTGCATTATTCATATTGTCTGAGTAAAAAAAATTATTATTAATTAGCAGGTTCAAGTGTTCAACTTGGCATCATATTATTATTAGAATTTTTCTAGACTGAACCTGATCTAATATGATATAGTGGATAGCGTTGTTTTAATTCTACTTATTTTGTTTGGATTAACAATTTTTAATTATGTTTATAATAGCATTGCTATAATTTGAAAATTCAACAGATATATAACTAATTTGGTATTTCATTATGATAACATAACAGTGATAGGTGGTAGTAGTATGCAGTGAGAGTGGTTCCCACTTTTCTGCAACCAGTTGGGTTGAGATTGTAGCTGAAGATTTGAAGTTTATCATGAAAGTCAGACTAGATTGGAAAGGAGATTTTGGAAGTCCAGAGAAGCAGGGGTGAGCTAGAGATGGAGGAAACATGATGTGGAAGAACAAGGATCTTCAAGAACGTGCCATCGCATCAACAAACAGAGATTGAAGAAGTGGCTTCCAGAATAGTGGAACGGCAATAAAATCATGTCACACGCCTGAAAGCAGGAAAAGATTCCTTTTTTTTTTCTTCTTCCTCCAAATGCATACTGTTAGTTATTTATTTTAAAGTGGGGCCAACACTATGGGCTTCAGGTTTGAACATTAGTGTTCTTTTCTTTTGTTGATTACTTTAAGTATTCATTTTTTTTGTTGTTTGTTTTGTTGTTTAGGGTTTCAGACATATACAAACGAGTTGCAGCTAAAAGTGCTATCGTAAATGGTTCTGTAATTTGCAGGGAACACCTCTGAATCTCATTTCGTCAATCACCCGGTGAGTTATTATCACGGCATGGCAATTTTTTTATCTATCTATCTATTAATATATAATAGTTAACTAGCCAAGCACTAAAACCACACACTATTTAGCACTGTTAGATGGTTTCTGAGAGAGTGACAGGTGTCTCCCAAACTTTTTCTTTCTATTGTGTTTCGCTCCTTAGCGAAAAGCCAAAACCTTCTTACCTGGTGGAAGGTTATCAGAGAAAATCTTTGTCCAATGGGTTGAAGAGAGTTAATCTGGCAGCAATTCCAAAAACCACCATTTAGGGGAAGAAAACGAGAATGTTAGCTTTTGATTGGATGATTAGGGTAAACAATGGATTGAGAACTCATTGTCCCTCAGGTAATGAAGCAGCACTCTCTTCTGCAGCAATTTGGGCGCGATCTTTTCGTTTCAAATCAGGATTTGAACACCAAATTTTGAGCGCAATTTTTTCAGTTGAAATTAGAGTTTAAAATGACATCCTCAAGCGCCTCTACCACACCGAAGATGCCCCTCAAGGTCTTTTCGCCCACAATTTTCGTTTAATTTTTGTTTTAGTTTAGATTTTGAGGGATTTATTATTAGCATTATCAATATTTTTTTGTGGGTTTAGATATGATAGAGGTGAAGGTAGAAGTCGTGGCGATGCTAAAGTCGCTGCACCGCTGGCGGCATTCCTTCATAACCCGTTGGCTGTGCAGGAGTTGAGGGCTAACAAGAAAGAATTGTGAGTAGAAAAGTTGAAGGACAAAGAGGAAGTAGAGGACTTAACTCAGAAAATGGCTGAGCTGTGGTATCGAACTCTCATCCCTAGACCTCAAGCTTCATCTCTCCAACTCAAGTAATCAGTACACTCCTATTTTATCGATATCCCATCCTTCATTTCTCCCTATTTTCTATAAATTTGGTTCCAATTTTGCTTTTCATGATGTTGGGTACCCTCAAAGTTGGCAACTTTTTTATCTTTTTGCATTTTGCTCATTAACTGTCTGTGACAAGCAATCCCTTATAAGTGTGTGATCATTCATCCTTCACTAAATTCATTAAAGAAGATGAAGTTTGTGTTGCTGCTGAAACCTAAGAGGTTATTTTGTCGGAGAAGTATTTTTATTGTGGTGGTGTTGTGTATTCATTGTGTCACCTTTGCTTACCAATTTAATGATACTTGCTTGCTTTATGATCAGTTGGCAGGAATGGATCTTTGGTTGATGGATGGAAGTGGTCGAGGCCTAATGGAGGGCATGCAGGACTAACATAAGCAATGAAGACATGAAATATTTAAACAAAACAAGGTATACTCAAAACAAAACTACATTTTATTTTTTAACAAATATTTTTTCAAAACACCTTCCCTTTTGGGTGTTAATCATAGGCCAAAATGGATTGAGTTGAATTTGTCATTTTTCTGTGAATGATATGGATTGAGTTCTACTAATGTTTGGAGCAAAATTTATGTAAAATTGATGATTATGTCCAAGAACTAATAAGATTGCTACCTTTTAAATTAATGATTATGCTATCATAATTTTTTTTCTCAGCAATTAAAATTAAGAGGTGTTTTCTTTTTGCCCCAAATTTTTAAAGAGGGAGAGAAGTATGATATAGCGGGTGTGAATTTGGATGGCAAATATAAAGATTGGCAAAACAAATTGCATTTTGATTCAGTACATTCTTAGGTCGGTCTGTTGGGATAACCTTTGATATTTTTCCTTGCACTTTTTTGCTTTGCCTCTTTACTCTTTGGTGAATCGTTTGAAAGTTTGTGTATTTAAATGAGTTATAGGAGAAGTTAATATTTTTATTCAATCATTTATTTTGAAAGAAAGGGATTTCACTGTTGAGCAATCTACAATGATGATTGATGCATATTGTATGCTTAGCAAGTCTTTGTCTAGAGCAATTTACATGTTAAGCGTTGTCACTTGTGAAGATTCCAAAATTCTTAATGGTTTATTACATTTGTAGAAGTTTTTGTAGAATCTAAAGCTTTTGAAGGTTCAATGATAATATATTTTTGATGAGAAACTTGTGTTACCTCAAGAACAATTAAATTAAACTTGCCATCGTTAGGATTTCCTTCAATTATTTTTTGTTGAATGTTTTTTTCTGTTGTGTTGCTAAAAAATGTTGTACCATGTTTTTTCTCCAGATGAAGCTTGATGGAGCAGAAACAAAATATTTTTAGATCTTAAATTACTAGCGGAGGTGATTGAACATTTACGAAATTTGTTTTTTAATTAATCTATGTTGTGTAAAGAAAATTTAAAATGGCAAAAAAATTCCTTTATGTTTTGTGCATCTATCTGACTTGAGTTTTGTGAAATTTGATATGTTTATCTTTATAATTAATTCACTTTATTTAAAGATTTCTTGATCTTAGAAAAAATGTGTATAAATTTACAGAATTGTATATGACATAATTTAAGTGATCAAAGTAGATAATTCTTTCATAGAACTTTTATTATTTTGACTACTAATTATACTGTTATCTTCTTTTGTGGAATTATTTCTTTCAAAATCAAAATTCCATGCCTTCCTGCATCTTTTTTTTTCAGTTGGTGACAACGAGATTGCTGCCTGTATTTACATGTGATCTTATAACTCGCTTCTATGTCTCAACATTTTTGTGTTGAAGATTGGTAATGAATTGGTTGATTACACTTAACGATGACCAGTTAGTTTTTTTTTGTTTTATTGAGTAATAATTTTCTTTTTTTTAACTGTAATAAATGTTTGATATCTATAATTTAAAGTAAATGTGACTGTCCCTTATATTTTATCCAATGTTTTGCAGATTTTTCATGTTTGGTGAATAGAATAACAGAAAAGAATGGATTGCTTTGGTTTCATCGGTGTAAAATAAGTTACTATATTGAGTGATTAGATATAAGTGTAGTGACATCTATTGCATATATATATATATATATATATATATATATATATATATATATATATTTGCATGTGTTTTATCCCCTTTTTTTTTTCTCTTCTGAAGGAGATGTAAGTGTGTTTGTTTGAGTAACATTTACTTACAACACATGATTTTTTGTGGCCAAGTTTAGCCATTTCCATCCATCATTTATATATATATTTGATTTGAAACCATTTTATTGTGTTGTAATGACTCTAATTCTTTTTATCAGTTAGGATATATATGTGTGCATTTTTTAAATTTTTATTCCTTAAAGAGATAAGATACTCTAAGGAGTAAGGAGTACTTGGCTATTTTAAAGAGATAAGATATTTAATATTCATGAGAAATATTTCACTCATTTTTTTGTTTTGACACTTTCTTTTAAACATTCTTTAATATTTTTGTTGTGACACTTTTTCTTTGTGAGAGTAATTAAATTAATTGCATCCAAAATTTTTATTAGTTCTTCTCGCAATAGCTTAGTATTTTTCTTTTCTTTCTTTTTGCTTAGTGTTTTATTTTTATTTTTCTTCAGTATATAAAGTGTATGAACATGATAAGCTATATTGTTATATAATGTTTGTTTGATGCATAAAAGAAATTTTATATCTTACTCTGTGCTACAACATAAGATAAGTGAGGTAAAATCGAGTTTAAAAGAGTAGAATTTAATTTATTATTTGTAAAAAGGTTTAACATCCTTATATTAATAAAAAAAGTGACTTTTTATCCTAATTAATTCACAATTTGAAGGCAAATGTTAGAAGAATTTGTAACCGAATGGTTCTTACCCAAACAAAAATAGCTTCCATAAGTATTATAGAATTCTTAATTCTAATAATTATTTTAATAATTTTTAATTTCATTTCTTCAATTATAAGAGCAAAAAAAAGATTTAGCCTTTTTTATTTGAAAATAACTATTGCATGATTATAATTCAAGTGATAAATTACTAATTAATATTAGAACAAAAAAAATTTGTTCTAAACATTAGAAATAAAAATAATACTTTATTTTTATTATTTTATTTGTTCTGTCTTCAAGCCGAATACAAGCACAAGATTAGTAGATTGAAAAAATTAATTCAATATCGCTTATTACTAGATGAAATTTTGAGAAAAAAAAAGAGTGGAAGTGAACTTTTTCTATAGCCCATTATTATCATCACCAATTTCAAGTAGATAATATTTAGTATGCCATTTCTTTAGTAGTTATGTATTATTTTGGATTAGAAAATCATTTTTGGAACAAAGACATATATTATGTTGGTAGGTTTTTCATTTAAGAAAATCATTATATTTCTTATTGAAAATTAATATGCGAAATAATTGATTTAATAGAATGGTATCCTTTTAGAGAACAGCAAAATAAAAATTACATTATATAGTCAAATATATTTTAAATTTCAATTTACATCTTTCTAAAACTACTTAAAATAATTTCAATTTTTGCACATATATCTTTCACTTTAAATCCTTATAATAGTTACAACTTTTTATAATCAATAAGTGTACTTAGTTTTTAATAATTTTTAGATAGACAATACTTTTTTTTTATTTTTTTTCATATTGTGCGGTAGTAACGGGCATAATATCGAATGAGTAGTTCTTTTATTTTACAATCAAATCCAAATTTTATATCTTGAAATAATTTTATTTTTTATATTTTATTTTTACGAAGATTTTATTTTTTATTTTTGTAAAAATAAATCAAATAGATTTCATTTAAGAAGTATGTTAAGATAATCTATGATATACTAATCTTTTAACATATGATGTGGATGGGAATTAAGTACTAAAAGAGGGATTATAATATAAAAATGATTGTATGCTGCTAAGTACCAAGAAATTTTGTTTTTAACATGAAAGAATCATCCAAGAAATAATTTATTTAAGTTGTATAGAGTATTGAATTGTAGGAGATAATTTATTTCTTGAGTATGATGTAATGTTTTAAATACAAATTTAAATTTTATTATTTTTCTATTGCTAACCTTCAATTTGGATTTATAAACTTTTATTGTCTGTTTTCATTAGAAATAAAAGTATAGGAAAAAAGGAATTTAATTACTTTTATATTTTCAAATATATTATTCTTTATGTATAGTAGATATATTAGTGATTAAAATTTTTTTTATTTAGTATTTATTTATGATACGAATCATATTCAAAAATTGAAATTAAATTTTCTTTTTTTAATTTTGTAATTATTGAATAATTAATATATATATATATATATATATATATATATATATATATATATATATATATATATATATATATCATATTTTCAATTTTAAAGGCAATTTAGTTTAGCGCTGAAAGTTAGGTGTAGTAGTAGATTGGAGTGGTAAAATTAAAAATTAAGAGGGTCTTTATTATTATTTTCTAGAGATGAACGCGGATCGAATTGGATCGGATATGGCCAAAATCTCGATTCGATCTGCACTAAAATTATCAGATTGAATCGGATCTAATATCCGCATTTTTTTAGCTTGAATCTGACCGATTTGCACATTTACAGATCAAATCAGATATCGAATATATCCGCAAAACATAAAAATACTTTTTAAAATCTTATTTTATTTTAAAAAATCAATAAAATCTCTTTTTTTACTCTTTTAAACATGTTTACTTTTAAAATAATATTAAACATATTATTTTTAAATAATAAAAATAAAATAATGTGGCATATATGATAACTATTAGTTAAAATAAAACATAAAAATAATATTTACTTATTTATTTATTTATTTATTTTTGCAGATAAGTGGATATCGAGATACCTACATGAAATCTGCAATCCGATTCTATTACTATGCGGATCTGATCCGATAGTCTTGCGGATCGGATCCATATCCGTAATTTTTAGATCAGATTCGGATAAATACCGCAGATATGCGGATCAGATCCGATGTGAAAATAAAAAATAATACAAAAGCACAAACAAATATAAAGATATTTCATCAGATTTTTAGACCATTATACTATACATTCTATTATTTTAATTTTAGGATTTTATTTATCAATGTTTTTACAATTTAAACTTTGGAGTATTTATTTGTGATCTTAGGCTCTTAGTATAAATCATGATCACTTTTTGCAAATAATATCTATTTTAATAGTTTGCTTACTTTGTAAAGTATAATATTACCCTTAAAGCTAAGTTGAAGAGAATGTTAATTATTTAGAAAGTTTAGTTGATATATTTGAAGATCTAAAATTTTATATTGATGATAGTTATATTATTGTATTGTCTCTAAAATTTATACAAAATTAATGCTTATATATTCAATAATTACTATATTAAAAAAATTTATAGATGCTACAAATTTTAAAAAGTTATCTTTGAAAAGTATCTCTTACTTTTAAAAGTCACAAGTATAAACACATGAACTTTTGATTTATCAAACGCAAAACGAGGTTCTTATATTTTTCAAAAACAAAAGCATCTCTTCGAAAAGTTTTACCAAACTAAGCCAAAGTCCGTTCAAAATGATATCTTCAAAAATTTCACAAATACAAAATCAAATCATTAAAATAAGTATTATGTTGACTGCATTGCTCATGACAGCTCCTTTCGCCCTTGGTGATGTTGAAATTGAGATTATCGATAAACTGATTCCTGTTCCCTACGTTGATATGACTTTGAAACTGATGAGCGCTTTGGAGTCCATGTGGAGCACAATGGTAACTGGGATAGGTTCTTGGTCCACGGAGGTCAAAAGTACAAGTAAGTTTCTATTATTGAGTTGTAAAGATTTCAGAATTAAATTATTTTGACTCTAATTGGAAGTTTCCTACCAGGTCTCCTGGGAATGCTTTTGTTGAAGGAGATGCTTCTAGTGCCAGCTACTTCCTCGCAGGTGCAGCTGTTACCGGTGGGACTATCACAGTTGTAGGCTGCGGCACAAGTAGTTTACAGGTATGTGAATCCAATGAACTCTTATGACATGAATCCTTATCAGATTATATTTTTCAGTGGAGCCATTTTGCATTTCGCTTAAAAATGCTCTGAGCTTCTCTTAACTTGATCCTTCTCTTAACTATAATTTCCCTAGTGTTGTTGAATCTTACGAAGAGTTGTATTTGCTGAACCGTCTGAGGGTTTTTTGGCGTATGTGCAGAATCATCCTGCTGTTGTTGTGCCTAGGCTTCCTGCTGGTTTGAATTTGCTTAGCCCAGGTGAGTTCTTTCAAATGTTCTTTTTCATTCCGCACTCTGTGAAGAACCCTTTAATTATTTTATTTTTGTTCTAATCTCTGTTTGCTTTTGTTGTTCTTTCTATTTTTCTATGTTTTGATTCTTTGGCATAGATTGATTTACTCCAATTCTAATTCGGATTTTAATTCTATTTCAGTCAGGAGATGTCAAGATTAACTTTCAATGTGGAGCTTGATGCTGCTAATGCAACTTAGTTATCTATTAATATTTTAGATTATTCTATCTTTAAGTGCTAAGTGTAATTTGTGACATTCATGTAACATTGGGATGGTCATCTTATTTTTTTTGGTATTTTTTTATTAAGACAATAAGATATTGGCCAAAGATGTTGAAAAATAACATCCAATTTTATAGGTATCATGTAATGAATATTATGTTTATTTATGTGATTTTTGGCTTTCTTTTTTCAATTTACAGTGTTTGATGGAGTAAATTTAGAAAACAAATCTAAAGTATTCATTTTGCAATGGAAAAATCTAAAAAAATTCAATTTTATCTTACTGACGGATTTACAGACGGATTTTCTGTCTATAATCAGAATGGGATGATTTTTCAAAGTTCAAATTACAGACGGAAAATCTGTTGGAAAATCCGTCTGTAATTACAGACGAAAAATCAGTCGAAAAATTCGTCTGTAATTACAGACGGAAAATCTGTCTGTAATTACAGACGGAAAATCCGTCGGAAAGTTCGTCGCCTTTGGAAAATGGATAGAAAATTTACAGAGGGAAAATCTGTCGGTAACTGCTAAAAATCCGTCTGTAATTTTTCGACGGAAAAAAATCCGTCGGTAAATAATTTCCGACGGGGCTTTTACAGAGGGACAAAATCCGTCGGTAATTTCGTCGGTAACCAAAAATCCGTCTGTAATAAAGACTAAATCCGTCTGTAAATCTGTCTGTATTAATCCATTTTCTAGTTGTGTGTTACATTATCATATGTTCAAATTCTTTATGTGATAACAAATGGATCTAGACAAGAGATTGTTAATGCATCAATTGATTTCTTTTATCTATGGTATGAATATAAGTTACTAATTTTAATTCAGAATATGAGATTAAGGTCTTTAATAGAAGATTAAAGCGTGATAGAACAAAAAAATGTATATAAAGGATCCTTAATTTGGAAAATAGAAAGCTTGCACATTTAAAAAATGAATACAATGTAGTACTTATACTATCTGACCTTTCAATTACAAATTTTGATGACTCAATTCATATAATTGTTGAATTAAGCATGTTTAATCAATACATGATTTAAAATTATTAGTTACATCATTGTGATCATATTTCTAAACTCAATAAATATATACGAAAAACATATTATTATCTAATTTTTATGTATTCTTTTTATATTTTTGTTATTAATTTTACAAACTCAATCACCCACCCGTGCGTATGCGCGGGCCTCTTGCTAGTTTATACACTAATATGTGCCTATTATTATTGCACTCACTTCTTTTATATATATATATATATATATATTAAGAAGATTATCACATATTTTATTATATAAAGGTAAAAAAATTTTGTTCTAAAAAATATAAAATAGATAAATACAAAAAAATATAAATATTTTTTATTAGGATCAATTATTATTTAAAAAAAATTATAATATTAAAAAATTATATTAAATAATATTTTAAATTACAACATAAAATATAAAATATTTAAAATTTATTTTATATTAATTGACAAATAATTAGATTATTATATTTAAAATTTATTCATTAATTATTTTGTTAAATGTATTATTATATAATATAATTTTTTATCAGAATATTTATAAAAATAAAATTTAGTTAAAAAATATATATAATACATAGAAATATTATTTTTTTATTTTTTCAAATTTTTGTTATGATATTACACGTTTATTGTTTCTATGTTTATTGTGATATATAATACATAAAAATATTACGCGTTTAATATTTCTAAAATTAATTTTATCAAAATATTTTTTAAAATTATATATAATATATGAAAATATTACACGTTTTTTCAAATATTATATAATAATTAATTTTGTTAACATAATACTATATATACTATTTTGAATAAAATATATGTTTACAAATATTTAAATAAAAATTATGTTATATAATAATAATAATATATTTCTAATAAAGTTAACTATTAATAAGTATATTTTAATGAATAATCTAATTATTTTTAATAATATAAAGTAATTTAATTACTTTCAAGTAATATGAAATAATATAATTTTTTATATTATGTAATTAAAAATAGTACTGTATAATAATTAATTTTAATAAATAAAAAATATTTTTGTATCTATTTATATATTTTATATTTATTTTAAAGTAAAAAATTTTACTTATCAATTTTAAAATATTCTGTATTAAAATATATTTATGTATGTTGTAACACCTAATTTTTTACAATACCATCAACTATATCAAAATTCAGTTTCATCATATTCAAATATACTCACATTCAGTAACAATTTACAGCTTCATCAATTCTCATTAATTAGTTTTACAAAGCATTTATAAACTACTTGTAAATATTCAGTAGGTTATTTGGCATTCTTAAGTTAAAAACTCTTAATTTTAAAATAAACCTGCCACCTTGATTTGTTAAACCCGTAGGAATTAACCGCAATAATCTCCTTTTTTTATCCTTAATTTTCAATAGCGGCAGCAACCCTCAATGTAGCCAGAGCAGCGGTAGTAACCTCAACTCCTTCATGGCAACAACAACAGCGACAACCGCGTCAATTATGAGTGTCCCGGAGATAAATTAACAATGACTAGAGCAAAACACATGCTACTGTAATTAGGGCAGGGATATAGCAGAAGTATAAATTGATAACAGAGCAAAGAAGAAAGTTACAGGTTTCAGAAATTGGAAAAACTGAAATTAGAGCAAGGAGGATGTTCGTCAAATCGAGAAATAATGACAGCAGCTGAACGATGACAAAATGGTGACTCCACGGTGGCGTGCAACTCGCCGGCGATTGTTGCAGTGGCGGAGGTCCCCCTTCTCCTCTCCCGTCATGTCACTCCTTCTCTTTCTCCCCTGTTTGTAAAACTCGGTTAATTAACTGCTAATTAACCCATAAATGAGAATTTATTCTAGAAAGCCCAAAATGTGATTTTTGTGGCTAAATATGATAGAGGAGACTGAGACGAGAATTTCGGTACCAATTTTATAGAAATCGGACCAAGATTGGACCGAACGGGCCAAACCGGCCCAACCGGACCCAAAGTGGGCCCTTGGCCCAACATAACTAAACCAAAACCCTAGTTCTCAGCACTCTCTCTCCTCACAACACTCAAACTCACGCTGAAAATTGAAGAGAGGGGAGGAAGAACACTCTCTCAAGTTCTTTCTCTCACTTGATCTTCAAATCACCATAACTTTTGATCTAGAGCTCCGATTGCCGCTCCGTTTGTGGTCACGCGTTCACCGTGGAGAGCTCTACAAAACCCATACAATAAATCTTGAGGTAAGCCACGTGTTTCTGTTCGAAATTCCAGCCCTTATTTTCGAGTTTCATGGGTAAAATGTTGAGATTTTGGGTTCTTTGATGTTATAGGACCCAACTCTCTTGAAGGAGAAGGTTAATCTTGTCTCCTTGGACCTTGAATGTGGTAAGATTCTCAACCCTAGTGTAATTTTGTTGTTCTATGATGTTTGGGTATTGAGATGTTGTGTATGGGTATGATGATTGTGGCTTAGGTTGTGTATATGTGAATATTGGAGCTTGATTGGTGATTTTGAAAAGCTTGGAAAGGATTTGGTGGTGAAAAATCTGTTCTTGGAGGTGTTGAGGCCTTGAGAGCTTGTGGATAAGTGATTTGGAAGTGCTCCGGTTGAGCTTGGGAAATCGGCTAACACAACTAGAAAATGGATTAATACAGACAGATTTACAGACGGATTTAGTCTTTATTACAGACAGATTTTTGGTTACCGACGAAATTATCGACGGATTTTGTCCCTCTGTAAAAGCCCCGTCGGAAATTATTTACCGACGGATTTTTTTTCCGTCGGAAAATTACAGACGGATTTTTAGCAATTACCGACGGATTTTCCCTCTGTAAATTTTCTATCCATTTCCCAAAGGCGACGAACTTTCCGACGGATTTTCCGTCTGTAATTACAGACGAATTTTTTGACGGATTTTCCGTCGTAATTACAGACGGATTTTCAGACGGATTTGCCGTCTGTAATTACAGACGGATTTTTCGACGGATTTTCCGTCTGTAATTACAGACGGATTTTCCAACAGATTTTCCGTCTGTAATTTGAACTTTGGAAAATCATCTCACGTTCTGATTACAGACAGAAAATCTGTCTGTAAATCCGTCAGTAAGATAAAATATAATTTTTTTTAGATTTTTCCATTGCAAAATGAATACTTTATATTTGTTTTCTAAATTTACTCCATCAAACACTGTAAATTGAAAAAAGAAAGCCAAAAATCACATAAATAAACATAATATTCATTACATGATACCTATAAAATTGGATGTTATTTTTCAACATCATTGACCAATATCTCATTGTTTTAATAAAAAAATACCCAAAACCCCTAATTGTCTTCCCTTCTTCAAACTGTATGCTACGTTCTTCTATTCTTCGAATTTCCTTCTCTTCTTCGAATAGGCACTCGATCATCAAAAGATGCATTAAGCAATTCTCTACGTTGTTGAGTTTCATTTCTATTAATCAAACTTCCAGGGTGGCTTGGATGAGGATTAAGCTCATCTTCACTGTTAAATATGGTGAGACTTCCAGAAGAAACAGGACAAGGCCTTGATGAACCAAAGACTGGTGGTTCTGCCAAGTCTGAAGCTTATGTTACCAGGAATGAAGCTAAAGCGAGAAAGGAATCTACTTGAAGGATTCAAAGACTGAGTTGAAGAAGCATGATTAGAGCTGCTACCGGTTCTGGATGCTGTGTGATCCCACTCGTCAAGGTCGATGTTAGGAGGCATTTCATCATCATACTTGGCTTTTCTAAATGATTTTGATTTCACTTCATCCGAAACTATTTCAACTCCACTTCCATTTACTTTGTTCTGATCACAAACCTGAAGCATGAGTGGTAAAATGCAAACAACAATTAGTACCACAGCCCTCTCACCAATCAACCAATCCTATAACTGATACATAATGGTTATACAGGAACAACGAAGTCTGTGAAATTTGTTCCATTTAATACCAAATCATTAAGGTTTTTAATTTTAAGCCTAATATGATATTGAAGCTGGCAACAGAACACACAGGGAAATCAATGTATTATACTTGCTCCCTTGTATAAAAAATGTTGCTTTTTTTCCTTTCTTTTTTTAAATTCACCAATTATGTATCATCTGATTGACTTGTTACATGACTTTCAGCTGTACTAATTAAAAGGCAATAAATACCCACAAAAACTGTTAGTGTCATTGATGAACTCAAACAAACAAGGAAAATTTAGGTAGGCACAATCTACACTCTACACATGCCACTTTTTATCATAAAGGATAAACAGTGCAATAAATTCATACTAGTAAGCAACCAAGTATAGTGGGAAGAAGTAGTAAAATTGACTTTTCTTGTTTCAAATCAAATAAGAGCATGGAGCACCGTTTAAATTTTGACTAAAAAAAGTCTAATTTTTTAAGAGCAATGACCAGAATTTAACCAAGTAACAATTAACATAGTCACCATTTCCTCATGCATGTAGTATAACTCAAATAAATTAAATTATCCGAATGAAAAATCTTGAAAATGACCATATGTTGCAACCTGATGAATTCAGTGATTAGAACTAAGAGAAAAGAAGGCTAAAAAGATAATTCTTAACAATTGTGATCCCAGAAACAACCTCTATTTTAATTAACAAAACTAAAAGTATTATATAAATTTTGCAGTAATTAACAAAGTGGTGGGACCATCTTTCTCCAAGTTACTTCCAATTAGTAGCTTTTGCACAATAGCATCTGCCTAATAAGAATATCAAAACATAAGAATACTAAATGCATTTTGGAAAAATCATACCATTCTTTTAGTTTATGTGCTTATTTAATGAAATTACTGAGAAAATAAGGGTGAGTCAATTTGGGTGTATCTAAAATAAGACATAAGACACTCTACTTGGACTGTAATTTTTATCTCAGCAACCAAGGTGGAAGTCATTGCATTTGGAGGAGTTGTAATAATAATAATAGTAATAATTGAACCAAACATTCATACCTTCGCCTCAGCCAATGCCATAACCAAATCTTCTGGCTTTTCCTTCCAGTTACTTTTCTCATCAATATCCGCAGTCTAAATTTGAAGCCAAAATAAATATGCTCAGCCTTCTGTTATGGTAACCAATTAGGAATTAAAAATTTACAAAGCCACAATACACGCTAGTACATATACCATTATTGTAAACTCGTATCCCATCTCAGCAAGAATCTGTCTTCGAGCCTTGGAAGAAGAACCCAAAATAATCTGTTGAAGATAACTAACATCAACCAATTTTACTTTTACTAATACTTCTTAACATGTTTGTAAAAAAGGTTACCAGATTATAATCCGAGAAAATTATTATTTAAAAGATAATCAGAACATAAAATTTCATAGTAAATCTTGGCATCAAGAAAAGAAGCTAAACGTCACCATAATTTTTCAGCTGAGACCATTGACATCAAGTTGAAAAGAATAAAACAGAAGAAGCTAATAAATGCTTTCCACATTTGGATAAGAAACATCAAATTCAGAGAACAAAGGTTGAATCTTTGACAAGAATTAGTTCCAAATTGTCTAAGGTCCAAGCACCAGGAACTGAAGGCTAGCAAAAATTGACAGCCCAAGTTCAGAAAAACACAAATCGAAGTAAAAAGATAAGAAATTTGGTGAGAAAAAAGGAAATGGGGGTGAACCAACCTGTTGAGGTGAAGCAGGTGCAAGAAAGCAGGAAGAAGAACACAAAGCAAGTGAGAACAGCTTTGTGGTGTGACATCAAAGAGAAGAAGAAGCCCATCATGTTTGTTAGTTGCAAAAATGGAATGTGGTGTCTATTTAAATTTCAATAAGATGATAATCCCGGAAAGATGAATCTCCATATGCCTAAGACAGAGAAGAACAAACTAAGATATTTCATCAACTATCATAAGCATGTGCCTGTTAAGTTTCTAACTTTTCCAAACACATTTATGAGCACTCAATAATAACAAGAGTGGCCAAATAAATATAATTAATTACCATATTAGCATCTGGAAGTTCTCTAACAGCATCATCAACATTTTCAGCAGTTTGTTTTACCTGATTAACACATACATACCAACAATTATCCAATATAAAATAAAGAGAATTGCAAGAATTAGTTAATGATTAGAAATTAAACAGACCAATAATTGTCCCTCTTTGGCAGTATCATCTGCAATGCAGTTGTGAAGAGGCTCCAATTGTTGGCTACCATCAAGTTGAACACCAATAAAATACTGTACTTCTCGAGACACAAATTAAACATGTGATGAATTGAAGTATTGTTGATATAATTTTTAAGGGTTAATTGCAATAGCTTCTAACATACAAAAGAGTGCAGGTAACATTTTATAATATATAAGATAAGAGGTTTGTAGCAGGGAGGTAAATTGTTTTACATCTGTTATCTCGTATCTGTGTAAGCAAAGAATAATGGCCACGGTTTAAAACAGGAAGAAAGAGGTTGCTTTTAGTGATTAGATGCTTTAAACTCGGCATTAAACTTTCCTTGTTTTACCTGAGTATTTTGACCCGCTAGACCAACTTGATCTCGTCTAACAGATCCATCGCCAGTTCTAGCAGATCCTGAGTATTCCTTCTGTATCAATCGAATCGAATCGATATAACAGATGCAGTCAAGTCACCAAGAGAACCCCACTGCTCAGCCACCCTTTTATATATTATATTGGAAGTCTGAACCCTCTCCAACATACATATTATGCACTGTCATGCTCTGCAACATTCACAATCTCAATTACTATCAACATAATCTCATAATTAGCATATAATTAGAGACATGAAACCCTAACCTTGAGTAGAGGCGTTACAGATCCATCGTTAAGAGTGAAGATATCAGAAATTTAGAAGCATAGTGTCAACAAGATCTTGAGCTGTAACACTGAATAACAAGCAAATGATTATCAAACAATGAAAGTTGTAAATAATTATCAAACAAATAGCTCAAATTGAATTACAAATTACTTGAACAAAGCATAATAGAACAGATTCAACATTCATCCAAGCAAATTATTCAAACGAAAGCTTCGATTGCAGAAAAAATTCATCAAAATCAGAGTAAATCCGCAGATTCAAACGAAGCACAAAAGTAAAGTATGATAAACCTAAAACTGGCACAGAAAAATTGAGCCCTAAGGTTTATCACAAAGAACAGAATCACAAAATCAGGATTTATATACCTGAAATTTGAGATGGTTACAAGAAGAACTGAGAGAGCAAGTTGAGATTAGATGGAAGAGGCGCCAGAGGGAGCAGATGCGATGAGAGCGTCGGCAGAGAGAGCTCTGCGACGAGAGCGGCGGCGGGGGGATCTTGTAGGACGCAAGGGATAACAGAGAGATTGTGCGATGCAAGCAGCGGCGGCAGCGGCAACGGCCACGGCGGAAGAAGCAGAAGTAGCAGCCACGGAGAGAAAAGTAACTCGTGCCAGGGAGAGAGGAAGAAGCTCGTGTTGGAGCTCGAAACACAGTTTGAATGGGGGAGAGAGAAGAGGGTATAGGTTAGTCTAAATTAAAAATTTTCAGACAGAAAATTTTAAATTACAGACGGATTTTCCGTCTGTAATTAAGTAAATAAAATGCGCATTTCATTTACTTAATTATAGACGGAAAATCCGTCTGTAACTATTCTACGGAAAAAAAATTAATTTTTCCGACGGAATTATAGACGGATTCTCTTTTCCGTCTGTAATTTATGCTAATCTATTTTTTTTGTTTTTCGACAAAAAAATCCCTCTGAAATTCTGTCTGTATTTCAGTGGGATAAAATCCGTCGGAAATATCCGTCTATAATAACTAGTTTTCTAGTAGTGTAAGGTATGGTTTCGGTTTCCCGTATCTAATATGTAATGTGGTAGGAAATACTTAGGCTAGAGGCCCTAAGATAGGAATTGAATGGTTGATATTGTTGAATGATTGAGATATATGATGTGGCCATATATGTGATGATGATTAATGATGCCTTGATGGTATGATGTATGAGAAATATGCATGTTGTGATATATGCTTGATGATTGGTTATGGTTGAATTGTGGGTTGAACCATGTTGATGGTGAGTATGATATTGATTGTGTACAATGATGATTTATTGGAATTGGTGTTGTTGAGAATTGGCATGAGGAAGAGTATATGATATGTCAATATGTTTAATTTGAGCCCCTTGGGTGAAGTGGGTTAAAATGATGAGATAGCGATTTTGTAAATTGTAGTAATGTGTCAATGTGTGAGTTGAGGAGGCTTGATGTTGAAGTTGATATATTTTGATTGATTTCAAAGAAAAGGGATGAAAATGGCATGTTTTGATTGATTTTGAGAAGAGTTGGAAATGGCTTGTTTGAAAATGGCACTTTGTGATTTTTATGAAAAATATGGTTTTTGGGCATACTTTGATGGGACATAACTTGGACTACGGATCTCTGTTTTGTGCCAAATCTGTTTAGAAATGAAATTGGATCGGGATGTCCATGCCGTTCGAAGAACGGGTGAAAAACGATTTAAAATGAGAAAGTTATGTCCGTTGGAAGATTGGGGTTTAAATTGGTGAATTTTGCAGCTTTTAACTTAGAAAATATTTAGCAGAATGACCCCTTGTGTGTGGGCGCACTTGGCGCGTGCGCGCTGTTCTTCCCGAAAATGCCATCCACGCGTGCGCGTGATGTGCGCAGGCGCGCCGATGGTGCTGCACCCAATGCCCAGCCATTTTCCAGAGAGTTATGCCAGAACTGTGCTAGTATTGTGCCTGGGGCACGAAAACACCCACGCGTACGCGTGGTTGACGCGTGCGCGTCGATTGGCAAATGTTTAATCCACGCGTTAGCGTGCACGACGCTTGCGCGTCGATGAAGTTTTTGAGGCCATCCACGCGTGCGCGTGGAGTGCGCGTACGCGTGGACCTGTTTTCATCCCAAAGTTGATTTTTGAGTTTTAAAAGCCAAATTGCATACTTCTAAGCCTCCGATCTCCCCACTTATATCTTAAATCATTATGATATGCCTAGCTATGAGAGAAAGAGCTAGTGGATGTGGTAACTTGCGAGTGAAGCAAGGGAAAATGAATAATCAATGAGGATCATTGGTGATTATGTGAGATGTGGAGGATGGTGGTGGAAGTTCTTGTTATGCCATTGGCCGAAGGGCCGTAATTGTTTATGAATTGGCTGGTTCTGGATTGAACCGTGAGCCAGAATAGCTGTGTATGCTATGAATATTGGCTGGTTATGGATTTAACCGTGAGCCGGAATGGCTGTGTATGATATGAATATTGGCTGGTTCTGGACTGAACCGTGAGCCAGATGGCTGATATGGATGTTGATCCATGGATGAGAATTCATGCATGTTTATGCTGAATTATTGATAATTGTGATTTGCACTTCCACTATCTGAGATACGAGTTTCCCTGGGTAGTAGCAGTGGCTAGCCACCACGTGCTCCAGGTTGAGACTTGATACTCTGTTGACCCTATGTCATAAGTGTGGCCGGGCACTGTGAAAGACCCGGATGAGCTCGCCCCCGTAAATATTCACCAGTGAAGGTGATGGATATTGATCATGATTATGATCAAGTTTATGATGAGTATAACTCGAGTTGGGGATGCGTGACAGAGGGACAGTCCAATGGTTAACTACCAGGACTTGTCGGGTTGGCTCTATAACCGACAAGATGATATCATCAGCCACTAGGGATAGGCATTCATCATATGCATACTATATGAATTGTTTGGGATTGCCTATTTGACTGCATATTACTTGCTAATTGCCTAAATGCCTTACTTGTTCCTAATTGTATATTTCTTACTTGATATAACTGTGTTTGCTACATTATACTCCTGCTGGTGGTTGAGAGGTTTGAAGGAATTGGAAAGGGAAGTATTAGTTAGACTGAAGTATCTTTAGTCAGATGCCCTTTTTGGGTTTAGCTTGTTTATAAGCTTTGATATTATCTGGAGGAAGTTCTAGGATTGCCTTCGGCTTTCCTCTATTATTATGTATTATATATGTGGAAGCTGTTACCATGCTGGGGACCTCTGGTTCTCACCCATGCGGATTTTGTGGTTTTCAGATGCAGGACGTGAGGTTTCCCGCTGAGGCATGCTGGAGACTTCTAGAATTGCGAAGATCCTTTGTTCTCGGGGCTATGTCTTGGTTTATATATTTTGCTTAGATACTTTTATCTCCATTAAATAATACAAACTGTGATGACTCCTCTTATGGGAGATTTTGGAGAATAGGTTTTATGTATTTGTGTCCCTTTGGGTTTCCTTTGGGGTTTTCCTTATTTTTATCATATGTATATATTGCTATGCTCAGACCGGTTATCTTCGCAGCCGGATTTTGAGTCTTGATATTCCTGTTTTTGACACTCCTTTGTATATATATAATCACGCATTGGTTATCCTTGTTCGTTACGTTATCGATCGGAGTGTTGCGCTTTCGAGTTGCGATTTTTGTTTACCCCTTTTTCTACAAAGGCTCCTAGTTATAATCAATCATTCATACTACTATACGTACTAAATTTTTATTTTAGAGGTCGTAATACCTTGCCATCTCTAAATTATGACTTAAGCATAAGACTCTGTATGGTAGGGTGTTACATTATGGTATCAGAGCAGTTCGTTCCTGTAGAGCCTGAGGAATGGATTGACTATGCTTCTGTGCATTCTCTGTGTGTGTGTTATGTGCTATTAGTATGTCTGCTTGATATAATTGGCATAAACGTTCATGAGCATGCATTTGGGACTTTGAAGCACTAGACTTCCGATATTGAGACAGATCAACTTAATATCGATTGTTTGGTGTGTATAGGAACCAGATGGCGCCTCGTGGACGCGGTAGAGGTAGTGCGAGAGGTCGTACGAATGCTCGTGCACCGGAGAATAACCCTAATGACCCGGTGAACTTTATGTCTGCGTTGGAGAACATGGCTGCTGCTATGCAAGCCACTGCTGAGGCTCTTGGTCAACAGATGAACAACCATGGTAATGATGGAGGTAGAGTTCAGGGCCCGATGATACTGGCAACCTTTTTGAAGGTCAATCCACCTATGTTCAAGGGAACTACTAGCCCGACTGAGGCTGATACATGGTTTCAGGCTATAGAGCGAGCGCTGCAAGCGCAAGTGGTGCTTGAAGGACAGCGTGTTGAATTTGCTACCTATATGCTTGTCGGTGAAGCGACGCATTGGTGGTAAGGTATCCGACGTCTTCTGCAGCAGGGTGATGACTATATCACTTGGAATGTTTTCCAAGAAGAGTTCTATAAGAAGTACTTTCTGACGTCTGCTAGGACGGCCAAGGAACTTGAATTGTTACAGCTGAAGCAGGGTACTATGTCCATATCAGAGTATACTGACAAGTTTGAGGAGCTGTTCAGGTTCTCTCGTATGTGCCAAGGGACTCCGGTGGAATATGAAGAATGGAAGTGTGTTAAATATGAAGGAGGACTCCGGAGCGATATTTTCAGTTCAGTGGGACCAATGGAGATTAGGACTTTCTCTGAGTTGGTAAACAAGTGTAGGGTTGCTGAAGAGTGTGTGAAGAGGGCAACCGCTGAGAAAGGGAGTCAAAAAGGATCATTCTCACAGAACCGAGGGAAGAGCTTTGCACCTAGAGGTCCGTCTTTCAAGAGGGGAAGCTCTTTTAGGAGGCCCAACAACAACAACAACTCCCAAGGGAAGAAGTTTGGGAAGCAGCCTCAGAATGATCAAGCTTGTACTAGGTGTGGAAGTCACCATCCGGGAGCACCATGTAAGGCCGGATGGGGTTTGTGCTACACTTGTGGAAAGGCGGGGCATAAAGCCGCAAATTGTCCGGAGAAGCAGAAACAAGGTGCTGGAAAAGCACAACAGACTGGTCGGGTGTTCACCACTTCAGCTGTAGGAGCTGAGGGATCTGAGACACTTATTCGAGGTAACTGTGAAATGGCTGGACAAACTTTAAATGCTTTATTAGATTCGGGGGCATCACATTCATTCATTGCATTTGAGAAAGCCCATGAGTTAGGACTGAAGATTGTAACTTTAGGTTATGATCTAAGAGTGTACAATGCTACCCATGAAGCCATGGTAACTAGGCTAGGATGCCCGGAAGTTTCCTTTAGGTTCAAGCAGCGTGATTTTGTTCATAATTTAGTCTGCTTACCGATGATTGGTCTTGATCTTATCTTGGGATTGGACTGGTTATCTAAGAACCATGTTCTGCTAGATTTTTCTACAAAGTCGGTGTACTTTATGCCGGAAGATACTGAAGGGCCGGTCATGGTGAATAATTATTACTTGAATTCGATGATGGTGAACTGTTCCGGAACCGAATGTCAGGGTATCATGTTGTTAACCGCGGGCGTTTCGGGTGATGATCAAAGATTGGAACAGATTCCGGTTGTGTGTGAGTTTCTGGAAGTGTTTCCCGATGATATTGATGAGTTTCCACCTAACCGAGAGGTTGAGTTTGTTATTGAATTGGTGCCCGGGGCGGGACCAATCTCAAGTGCTCCTTATAAGATGTCACCGTTAGAGATGAACGAGCTAAAGTCTCAGTTAGAGGATTTGTTGGGAAAGAATTTTATACGACCAAGTGTCTCTCCGTGGGGTGCTCCAGTATTACTGGTGAAGAAGAAGGATGGGAGTATGCGGCTCTGTGTGGATTACAGGCAGCTGAACAAGGTTACAATAAAGAATAAGTACCCATTGCCGAGAATTGATGATCTCATGGATCAGTTACAAGGAGCTGGAGTTTTCTCCAAGATCGATTTGCGATCCGGTTATCACTAGATAAGGGTGAGGGGTGAGGATATCCCTAAGACCGCTTTCAGGACTCGTTATGGTCATTACGAGTACACTATAATGTCTTTTGGGTTGACGAACGCTCCTGCGGTATTCATGGATTACATGAATAGAGTTTTCCGTCCGTTTCTGGATAAATTCGTTGTTGTCTTCATTGATGACATACTGATTTATTCCAAGACTGAAGAAGAGCATGCGGAACACTTGAGGACCGTGTTGCAGATTCTAAAGGAGAAGAAACTCTATGCAAAATTGTCTAAGTGCGAGTTTTGGAAGAGTGAGGTGAAGTTTTTGGGCCACGTGGTGAGTAAGAAGGGAATAGCCGTAGATCTAACTAAGGTGGAGGCTGTGATGGATTGGAAGCAACCAACCACCGTGACGAAGATAAGGAGTTTTCTGGGTTTAGCTGGCTATTACCGAAGGTTTATCAAGGGCTTTTCACAGATAGCTTTGCCAATGACAAAGTTAACCCGCAAAGACACTCCGTTTGTTTGGACTCCTGAGTGCGAGGAGAGCTTTCAGACATTGAAGAAAAAGTTGACCACTGCACCTGTGTTAGTGTTACCCGAGCCGAATGAGCCATTTGAGGTGTATTGCGATGCCTCATTGAAGGGTCTAGGGTGCGTGCTGATGCAGCATCATAATGTGGTGGCGTATGCCTCACGACAGTTGAGACCTCATGAAGTTAGTTACCCTACGCACGATTTGGAACTCGCTGCGGTTGTGTTTGCCTTGAAGGTGTGGAGGCATTACCTCTATGGGGTTAAGTTCCAAGTTTTCTCTGATCATAAGAGCTTGAAGTACCTCTTTGATCAGAAAGAGCTTAATATGAGGCAGAGAAGGTGGATGGAATTGTTGAAGGACTACGACTTTGAGTTGCATTATCATCCGGGAAAGGCGAACGTAGTGGTGGATGCGTTAAGTCGGAAGTCATTATATGCGGCTTGGATGATGCTTCAAGAGGAGAAGTTGCTCAAGGGATTCGAGAGTCTAAAAATTGGTGCTCGAGAAGTATCCAGAACTTTGTGTTTGAGCCGATTAGAGATCTCAAGTGATTTTAAGTCCGAACTCCTAAAGGCTCATCAAAATGATGAAGCGTTATGGAAGGTGTTACCGGCTATTGAGCAAGGAAAACAATGGAGAGTGTCGGAAGAAAAAGATGGGTTATGGAGATTCAAGGGTAGGATCATTGTGTCGGATGTTGGCACTTTGAGACAAGATATTTTAAAGGAGGCACACAAAAGTGGATTCTCCATTACCCGGGAAGTACTAAGATGTACCATGATTTAAAGGCGATGTTTTGGTGGCCGGGTATGAAGAATGATGTGGCGGAATATGTTTCAAAGTGTTTAACTTGTCAGAAGGTAAAGATTGAACATCAAAGACCTTCCGGGATGTTGCAACCTTTAGAGATTCCACAATGGAAGTGGGAAAGTATTGCAATGGACTTTGTGTCGGGATTGCCAAGGACTAGGGCTGGTTTTGATGCTATTTGGGTGATTGTGGACCGACTGACGAAGTTAGCTCACTTTTTACCCATTCGGATGACTTACACCCTTGAGGAGCTAGCACGGTTATACATAAAGGAGATTTTGAGACTTCATGGTGTACCTGCTACTATAATCTCTGATAGAGATCCTCGTTTCACTTCAAGGTTTTGGGGTGCATTTCAGAAAGCTTTTGGAACCCGATTAAGCTTGAGCACGGCTTACCATCCTCAAATAGATAGTCAATCCGAGAGGACGATCCAAACACTAGAGGATATGTTGAGAGCTTGTGTTTTGGACCAACCGGCGAGTTGGGATCGGTATATGCCATTAGTGGAGTTTGCATATGATGAGCGGATAATTTGTACGCTTTTTGGCATTGTTTTTAGTATGTTTTTAGTATGATCTAGTTAGTTTTTAGTATATTTTTATTAGTTTTTAGTTAAAATTCACTTTTCTGGACTTTACTATGAGTTTGTGTGTTTTTCTGTGATTTCAGGTATTTTCTGGCTGAAATTGAGGGACCTGAGCAAAAATCTGATTTAGAGACTAAAAAGGACTGCAGATGCTGTTGGATTCTGACCTCCCTGCACTCGAAGTGGATTTTCTGGAGTTACAGAAGCCCAATTGGCGCGCTCTCGACGGCGTTGGAAAGTAGACATCCTGGGATTTCCAGCAATATATGATAGTCCATACTTTGCCCAAGATTTGATGGCCCAAACCGGCGTTTAAAGTCACCCTCAGAATTCCCAGCGTTAAACGCCGGAACTGGCACAAGAATGGGAGTTAAACGCCCAAACTGGCACCAAAGCTGGCGTTTAACTCCAAGAGGAGTCTCTACACGAAAATACTTCATTGCTCAGCCCAAGCACACACCAAGTGGGCCCGGAAGTGGATTTTTATGTCATTTACTCATCTCTGTAAACCTTAGGCTACTAGTTCTCTATAAGTAGGACCTTTTACCATTGTATTGAGATATGGGGGTAGTTATCTTTGTTCTGAGGCTATCTTAGATCATTGGGAGGCTGGCCATTTGGCCATGCCTAGACCTTGTTCTTATGTATTTTCAACGGTGGAGTTTCTACACACCATAGATTAAGGTGTGGAGCTCTGCTGTACCTCGAGTATTAATGCAATTACTATTGTTCTTCTATTCAATTCCGCTTGTTCTTGTTCTAAGATATCACTTGTTCTTCAACTTGATGAATGTGATGATCCGTGACACTCATCATCATTCTCACCTATAAACGTGTGACTGACAACCACCTCCGTTCTACCTTCGATTGGGTGAATATCTCTTGGATTCCTGATACACGATGCATGGTTGATCGCCTGACAACCGAGTGCTCGCCTGACAACCGAGCCAGCCATTCCGTGAGATCAGAGTCTTCGTGGTATAGGCTAGAACTGATGGCGGCATTCAAGAGGATCCGGAAGGTCTAACCTTGTCTGTGGTATTCTGAGTAGGATTCAATGACTGAATGACTGTGACATGCTTCAAACTCCTGAGGGCGGGGCGTTAGTGACAGACGCAAAAGAATCACTGGATTCTATTCCGGCCTGATCGAGAACCGACAGATGGATAGCCGTGCCGTGACAGGGTGCATTGAACATTTCCACTGAGAGGATGGGAGGTAGCCACTGACAACGGTGAAACCCTTGCTTAAGCTTGCCATAGAAAGGAGTAAGAAGGATTGGATGAAGACAGTAGGAAAGCAGAGAGACGGAAGGGACCAGCATCTTCATACTCTTATCTGAAATTCCTACCAATGAATTACATAAGTATCTCTATCTTTATCTTTATGTTTTATTCGTATATCACCATACCCATTTGAGTTTGCCTGACTAAGATTTACAAGGTGACCATAGCTTGCTTCATACCAACAATCTCTGTGGGATCGACCCTTACTCGCGTAAGGTTTATTACTTGGACGACCCAGTACACTTGCTGGTTAGTTGTGCGAAGTTGTGTTTATGCCATGGTATTGAACACCAAGTTTTTGGATTCATTATCGGGGATTATTTGAGTTGTGAAAAGTATTGATCACAATTTCGCGCTACCAAGTTTTTGGCGCCGTTGCCGGGGATTGTTGAGTTTGGACAACTGACGGTTCATCTTGTTGCTTAGATTAGGTATTTTTTCGGAATTCTTAAAGACGAATTCTAGAGTTTCATGATGATTTGTTGAAGTCTGGCTGGCTGTGAAGCCATGTCTAATTTCATTGGACCGAGGTTTCAACTTATCATCACAAGAGCATGTTGATTTCTATCAATCTTGCTGTTGGAGCAGTGATCTGCTAAGGCTTGGCTGGCCATTGGCCATGTCTAGTGTTTTGGATCGAAGCTTTCTTTGAAAGCTTGGCTGGCTGTGAAGCCATGTCTAATTCCTGGACCGGAGTCTTAGACTAAACATTGCATGATTCCTGGAATTCTCATTAAGAATTTTGATACCTTTATTTTCTTTTTCCACTTAATTTTTGAAAAAAGCACAAAAAAATTTACAAAATCATAAAATCCAAAAATTTCTTGTTCGAGTCTAGAGTCTCATCTTAAGTTTGGTGTCAAATGCTTGCATTCATGTGTCCTAAGTGATTTTCAAGTTATTCTTGATGATTTACTTTCTCTGATCTTTGAAATTCTCTTGACTTGAGTGTTTTTGTGTGTCTCATATGCATTCTCATTAGTGTCAGTAGTATACAAATTGCTAAGTTTGGTGTCTTGCATGCATTATTATTTGATTTTAGTTGCATTTTGATTATTCCTCACTATTAAAAATCCAAAACTATTTTTTATTTGTGTCTTTTCAAGTCAATAATACAGAGAATTGAAGATTCAAAACATACAGCAGAGGAATTATACAGAAAAAGCTGGGCGTTCAAAATGCCCAGTGAAGAAGGACAGACTGGCGTTTAAACGCCAGCCAGGGTGCCTGGTTGGGCGTTTAACGCCCAAAAGGGTAGAGTTTTGGGCGTTAAACGCCAGAATGTGCACCATTCTGGGCGTTTAACGCCAGGATGGCACAAGAGGGAAGATTTTATTTTCAAATCAATTTTTTTCAAGTTCTCAAAATTTTTCAAAATCAAATCTTTTTCAAATCAATCTTTTCAATCAAATCTTTTTCAAAATCAATTTCTTTCCATTTTCAAAAATGCTTGCTATCAATTAATGATTTAATTCAACATTTCAAGTATGTTGCCTTTTCTGTTGAGAAAGGTTTAATGTTTGAATCATATCTTTTCTTGTTAGCCAAGTTTTTAATTTTCAAAATCAAATCTTTTTAAAATGTTTTTCAAATCATATCTTCTCAATCATATCTTTTTAAAACTAATCATATCTTCTTAACCACATCTTTTTCAAAATAGCTTTCAATCAAATCTTTTTGATTTCTAATTTCAAATTCTTTTTCAAAAATCACTTTATTTCTTTTCCACTCTTAATTTTCGAAAATCAATTAGTGTTTTTCAAAATATTTTCAAAATCTTTTACTTGATTTTCGAAAATTACTTCCCTTCTTCTCACATCCTTCTATTTTTTGGACTAACACTATTCCTAAATGCAAAATTCGAACTTCATCTTCTTTGAATAAAGTTCGAATTTTCTACTTCTGTCTTCTATTTTTCTTTTCCTCTGACACCTCAAGGAATCTCTATACTGTGACATAGAGGATTTCACATTTTCTTGTTCTCTTCTCTTTCTTATGAGCAGGAGCAAGGACAAAAACATTCTTGTTGAGGCTGATCCTGAACCTGAAAGGACCTTGAAGAGAAAGCTAAGAGAAGCCAAGGCACAACTCTCTATAGAGGACCTAACAGAAATCTTCAAAGAAGAAGAACCCATGGCAGCCGAAAACAACAACAATGCCAACAATGCAAGGAAGGTGCTGGGTGACTTTACTGCACCTACTCCCGACTTCTATGGGAGAAGCATCTCTATCCCTGCAATTGGAGCAAACAACTTTGAGCTTAAGCCTCAATTAGTTTCTCTAATGCAACAGAATTGCAAGTTCCATGGACTTCCATTGGAAGATCCTCATCAGTTCTTAGCTGAGTTCTTGCAAATCTGTGACACTGTCAAGACTAATGGGGTTGACCCTGAGGTCTACAGACTTATGCTATTCCCTTTTGCTATAAGAGACAGAGCTAGGACATGGTTGGACTCACAACCTAAAAAAAGCATGGACTCTTGGGAAAAGCTAGTCAATGCCTTCTTGGCAAAGTTCTTTCCACCTCAAAAATTGAGTAAGCTTAGAGTGGAAGTCCAAACCTTCAGATAGAAGGAAGGAGAATCCCTCTATGAAGCTTGGGAAAGATACAAACAATTAATCAGAAAGTGTCCCTCTAACATGCTTTCTGAATGGAGCATCATAGGTATTTTCTATGATGGTCTCTCTGAACTGTCCAAGATGTCTTTGGATAGCTCTGCTGGAGGATCTCTTCATCTGAAGAAGACGCCTACAGAAGCTCAAGAGCTGATTGAAATGGTTGCAAATAACCAATTCATGTACACTTCTGAAAGGAATCCTGTGAACAATGGGACTAGTCAGAAGAAAGGAGTTCTTGAGATTGACACTCTGAATGCCATATTGGCTCAGAACAAAATATTGACTCAACAAGTCAATATGATTTCTCAAAGTCTGTCTGGAATGCAAAATGCACCAAGCAGTACTAAGGAAGCTTCATCTGAGGAAGAAGCTTATGATCCTGAGAACCCTTCAATGGAAGAGGTGAATTACATGGGAGAACCCTATGGGAACACCTATAATCCTTCATGGAGAAATCATCCAAATTTCTCATGGAAGGATCAACAGAGACCTCAACAAGGTCTCAACAATAATAATGGTGGAAGAAACAGGTTTAGCAATGGCAAGCCTTTTCCATCATCTTCTCAGCAACAGACAGAGTGTTCTAAGCAGAATACCTCTGACTTAGCAACCATGGTCTCTGATCTAATCAAAACCACTCAAAGTTTCATGACTGAAACAAGGTCCTCCATTAGAAATTTGGAGGCACAAGTGGGTCAGCTGAGCAAGAAAATTACTGAACTCCCTCATGGTACTCTTCCAAGCAATACAGAAGAAAATCCAAAAGGAGAGTGCAAGGCCATCAACATGGCCGAATTTGGAGAGGGGGAAGAGGCAGTGAACGCCACTGAGGAAGACCTCAATGGACGTCCACTGGCCTCCAATGAGTTCCCCAATGAGGAACCATGGGAATCTGAGGCTCAAAATGAGACCATAGAGATTCCATTGGACTTACTTCTGCCATTCATGAGCTCTGATGAGTATTCTTCCTCTGAAGAGGATGAGTATGTCACTGAAGAGCAAGTCACTAAATACCTTGGAGCAATCATGAAGCTAAATGACAAGTTATTTGGAAATGAGACTTGGGAGGATGAACCCCCTTTGCTCACCAAAGAACTGGATGACTTGTCTAGGCAGAAACTACCTCAAAAGAGACAGGATCCTGGGAAGTTTTCAATACCTTGTACCATAGGCACCATGACCTTCAAAAAGGCCTTGTGTGACTTAGGGTCAAGTGTAAACCTCATGCCTCTCTCTGTAATGGAGAAGCTAGGGATCTTTGAGGTGCAAGCTGCAAAAATCTCACTAGAGATGGCAGACAATTCAAGAAAACAAGCCTATGGACTTGTAGAGGATGTTCTGGTAAAAGTTGAAGACCATTACATCCCTACTGATTTCATAGTCCTAGAGACTGGGAAGTGCATGGATGAATCCATCATCCTTGGCAGACCCTTCCTAGCCACAGCAAAGGCTGTGATTGATGTTGATAGAGGAGAGTTGATCATTCAAGTGAATGAAGAATCCTTGGTGTTTAAGGCTCAAGGATATCCCTCTGTCACCATGGAGAGGAAGCATGAAGAGCTTCTCTCAAAACAGAGCCCAACAGAGCCCCCACAGTCAAACTCTAAGTTTGGTGTTGGGAGGTTCCAACATTGCTCTGAGTATCTGTGAGGCTCCATGAGAGTCCTCTGTCAAGCTACTGACATTAAAGAAGCGCTTGTTGGGAGGCAACCCAATGTTATGTTTTTATCTATTTTTCTTTGTTATTTTATATTTTTTGTAGGTTGATGATCATGAGAAGTCACAAAATCAATAAAAAAAGCAAAAACAGAATGAAAAGCAGAAAGAAAACAGCACACCCTGGAGGAGAGCGTGCTGGCGTTTAAACGCCAGTAAGGCTAGCTGTTGGGCGTTTAACGCCCAGTCTGGCACCATTCTGGGCGTTTAACGCCAGAAAGGGGCACCAGACTGGCGTTAAACGCCAGAAAAGGGCAAGAAGCTGGCGTTAAACGCCAGAAATGGGCACCAGCCCAGCGTTTAACGCCAGAAATGGCTAAAAATGCAATTTTGCATGCCATTTGGTGCAGGGATGACTTTTCCTTGACACCTCAGGATCTGTGGACCCCACAGGATCCCCACCACTCTCTCTTTTCTTCACCCATTCACCAATCACCTCAACACCTTTTCCCCAAAAACCCTTCACCTATCAAATCCCATCTTTCTCTTCACCACTCACATCCATCCTTCATAAAACCCCACCTACCTCACCATTCAAATTCAAACCACTTTCCCACCCAAACCCACCCTCACTTGACCGAACCTTACCCCTCTCCCCACTCCTATATAAACCCCTCTTCACTCCTTCATTTTCACACAACCTAAACCCCACTTCTCCCCTTTTTGGCCGAACACAAAGCCATTCCCTTCTTCCTCATTTCTTCTTCTTCTACTCTCTTCTTTCTTCTTTTGCTCGAGGACGAGCAAACCTTTTAAGTTTGGTGTGGTAAAAGCATTACTTTTTGTTTTTCCATAACCATTTATGACATCCAAGGCCGGAGAAACCTCTAGAAAGAGGAAAGGGAAGGCAAAAGCCTCTATCTCCGAGTCATGGGAGATGGAAAGATTCATCTCAAGGGTGCATCAAGACCACTTCTATGAAGTTGTGGCCTTGAAGAAGGTGATCCCCGAGGTCCCTTTTTCACTCAAAAAGAGTGAATATCCGGAGATCCGACATGAGATCCGAAGAAGAGGTTGGGAAGTTCTTACCAACCCCATTCAACAAGTCAGAATCTTAATGGTTCAAGAGTTCTATGCCAATGCATGGATCACCAAGAACCATGACCAAAGTGTGAACCCGGATCCAAAGAATTGGCTTACTATGGTTCGGGGGAAATACTTGGATTTTAGTCCGGAAAATGTAAGGTTGGCATTCAACTTGCCCATGATGCAAGGAGATGAACATCCTTACACTAGAAGGGTCAACTTTGATCAAAGGTTGGACCAAGTCCTCACAGTCATATGTGAAGAGGGCGCCCAATGGAAGAGAGATTCAAGAGGAAAGCCGGTTCAATTGAGAAGGCATGACCTCAAACCCGTGGCTAGAGGATGGTTGGAGTTTATCCAATGCTCAATCATTCCTACTAGCAACCGGTCCGAAGTTACTATTGACCGGGCTATCATGATTCATAGCATCATGATTGGAGAAGAAATAGAAGTTCTTGAGGTTATATCTCAAGAACTTTATAAGGTGGCGGACAAATTTTCTACCTTGGCAAGGTTAGCCTTCCCTCATCTCATTTGTCACCTCTGTTATTCGGTTGGAGTTGACATAGAGGGAGACATCCCTATTGATGAGGACAAGCCCATCACTAAGAAGAGGATGGAGCACACAAGAGACCCCACTCATCATGAGATCCCTGAGATACCTCAAGGGATGCACTTTCCTCCACAAAACTATTGGGAGCAACTAAACACCTCCCTAGGAGAATTGAGTTCCAACATGGGACAACTAAGGGTGGAGCATCAAGAACACTCCATCATCCTCCATGAAATTAGAGAAGATCAAAGAATCATGAGAGAGGAGCAACAAAGACAAGGAAGAGACATTGAGGAGCTGAAGCACTCCATAGGATCTTCAAGAGGAAGAAAGAGCCGCCATCACTAAGGTGGACCCGTTCCTTAATTTTCTTGTTCTTTATTTTCCTATTTTTCGAATTTTAGTGCTTATGTTTGTCTATGTTTGTGTCTCGTGATCATTAGTGTCTTAGTGTCTATGCCTTAAAGTTATGAATGTCCTATGAATCCATCACCTCTCTTAAATAAAAAAAAATGTTCTTAATTGAAAAAGTGTAGAATTGCATGAATTCTGAATTTTATAACAGTTTAATTATTTTGATGTGGTGGCAATATTTTTGTTTTCTGAATGTATGCTTAAACAGTGCATATATCTTTTGAATTTGTGGTTCATGAATGTTGGCTCTTGAAAGAATGATGAAAAAGGAGACATGTTACTGAGGATCTGAAAAATCATAAAAATGATTCTTGAAGCAAGAAAAAAGCAGTGAATAAAAAAAAAGAGAAGAAAAAGAAAAAAAAATTTTGAAAAAAAAGAGAAAAAGAAAAAGAAAGAGAAAAAGAAAGAAAAAGAAAGAAATAAAGTTGTGATCCAAGGCAAAAAGAGTGTGCTTAAGAACCCTGGACACCTCTAGTTGGGGACTCTAGCAAAGCTGAGTCACAATCTGAAAGGGTTCACCCAATTATGTGTCTGTGGCATGTATGTATCCGGTGGTAATACTGGAAGACAGAGTGCTTTGGGCCACGGCCAAGACTCAATAAGTAGCTGTGTTCAAGAATCATCATACTTAACTAGGAGAATCAATAACACTATCTGGATTCTGAGTTCCTAAAGAAGCCAATCATTCTGAATTTCAAAGGATAGAGTGAGATGCCAAAACTGTTCAGAGGCAAAAAGCTAAAAGCCCCGCTCATCTAATTAATACTGATCTTCATAGATGTTTTTGGAATTCATTTCATATTCTCTTCTTTTTATCTTGTTTGATTTTCAGTTGCTTGAGGACAAGCAACAATTTAAGTTTGGTGTTGTGATGAGCGGATAATTTGTACGCTTTTTGGCATTGTTTTTAGTATGTTTTTAGTATGATCTAGTTAGTTTTTAGTATATTTTTATTAGTTTTTAGTTAAAATTCACTTTTTTGGACTTTACTATGAGTTTGTGTGTTTTTCTGTGATTTCAGGTATTTTCTGGCTGAAATTGAGGGACCTGAGCAAAAATCTGATTTAGAGACTAAAAAGGACTGCAGATGCTGTTGGATTCTGACCTCCCTGCACTCGAAGTGGATTTTCTGGAGCTACAGAAGCCCAATTGGCGCGCTCTTGACGGCGTTGGAAAGTAGACATCCTGGGCTTTCCAGCAATATATGATAGTCCATACGTTGTCCAAGATTTGATGGCCCAAACCGGCGTTCAAAGTCACCCTCAGAATTCCCAGCGTTAAACGCCGGAACTGGCACAAGAATGGGAGTTAAACGCCCAAACTGGCACCAAAGCTGGCGTTTAACTCCAAGAGGAGTCTCTACACGAAAATGCTTCATTGCTCAGCCCAAGCACACACCAAGTGGGCCCGGAAGTGGATTTTTATGTCATTTACTCATCTCTGTAAACCTTAGGCTACTAGTTCTCTATAAGTAGGACCTTTTACCATTGTATTGAGATATGGGGGTAGTTATCTTTGTTCTGAGGCTATCTTAGATCATTGAGAGGCTGGCCATTCGGCCATGCCTAGACCTTGTTCTTATGTATTTTCAACGGTGGAGTTTCTACACACCATAGATTAAGGTGTGGAGCTCTGCTGTACCTCGAGTATTAATGCAATTACTATTATTCTTCTATTCAATTCCGCTTGTTCTTGTTCTAAGATATCACTTGTTCTTCAACTTGATGAATGTGATGATCCGTGACACTCATCATCATTCTCACCTATGAACGTGTGACTGACAACTACCTCCGTTCTAACTTCGATTGGGTGAATATCTCTTGGATTCCTGATACACGATGCATGGTTGATCGCCTGACAACCGAGTGCTCGCCTGACAACCGAGCTAGCCATTCCGTGAGATCAGAGTCTTCGTGGTATAGGCTAGAACTGATGGCGGCATTCAAGAGAATCCGGAAGGTCTAATATTGTCTGTGGTATTCTGAGTAGGATTCAATGACTGAATGACTGTGACGTGCTTCAAACTCCTGAGGGCGGGGCGTTAGTGACACACGCAAAAGAATCACTGGATTCTATTCCGGCCTGATCGAGAACCGACAGATGGATAGCCGTGCCGTGACAGGGTGCGTTGAACATTTCCACTGAGAGGATGGGAGGTAGCCACTGACAACGGTGAAACCCTTGCTTAAGCTTGCTATGGAAAGGAGTAAGAAGGATTGGATGAAGACAGTAGGAAAGCAGAGAGACGGAAGGGACCAGAATCTTCATACTCTTATCTGAAATTCCTACCAATGAATTACATAAGTATCTCTATCTTTATCTTTATGTTTTATTCGTATATCACCATACCCATTTGAGTTTGCCTGACTAAGATTTACAAGGTGACCATAGCTTGCTTCATACCAACAATCTCTGTGGGATCGATCCTTACTCGCGTAAGGTTTATTACTTGGACAACCCAGTACACTTGCTGGTTAGTTGTGCGAAGTTGTGTTTATGCCATGGTATTGAACACCAAGTTTTTGGATTCATTACCGGGGATTATTTGAGTTGTGAAAAGTATTGATCACAATTTCGCGCTACCAGCATACAATAATAGTTATCATGCGAGCATCGGAATGGCTCCGTATGAGGCCTTGTATGGGAGGAAATGTCAATCTCCGCTATGTTGGTATGAAGCTGGAGAGAAAAGCTTGTTAGGGCCGGAAATGATAGCTGAGACTACTGAACAAGTCAAGAAAATCCGTGATAGGATGCTTACGGCACAGAGTCGTCAAAAGAGTTACGCCGATCAGAGGCGAAAGCCCTTAGAATTTAAGGAAGGAGATCATGTTTTCCTTAAGGTTACTCCGACTACAGGGGTAGGTAGGGCGATTAAGGCAAAGAAGTTGAATCCTCGATACATTGGTCCATTTCAGATCCTGGAGAGGATTGGACCGGTGGCGTATCGGATGGCTCTACCACCTCATCTTTCGAATCTGCACGACGTGTTTCATGTGTCGCAGCTTCGGAAGTACACTCCTGATGCTAGCCATGTGTTAGAACCTGAGTCGGTTCAGTTAAGGGAAGATTTGACGCTTCCAGTGGCTCTAGTCAGAATTGATGATACTAGTATCAAACGGTTGCGTGGAAAAGAGGTTTCATTAGTCAAAGTGGCATGGAGTCGAGGCGGTGTTGAAGAACACACTTGGGAACTTGAGTCGGAGATGCGAACGGATTATCCGCATTTATTCTCAGGTAATTGCGTTTGAATTTTGTGGGCAAAATTCCCAATTAGGTGGGTAGAATGTAAAACCCGGTTAATTAACGGCTAATTAACCCATAAATGAGAATTTATTCTAGAAATCCCAAAATGTGATTTTTGTGGCTAAATATGATAGAGGAGACTAAGACGAGAATTTCGGTACCAATTTTATAGAAATCGGACCAAGATTGGACCGAACGGGCCAAACCAGGCCAACCAAACCCAAAGTGGGCCCTTGGCCCAACATAACTAAACCAAAACCCTAGTTTTCAGCACTCTCTCTCCTCACAACACTCAAACTCACGCTGAAAATTGAAGAGAGGGGAGGAAGAACACTCTCTTAAGTTCTTTCTCTCACTTGATCTTCAAATCACCATAACTTTTGATCTAGAGCTCCGATTGCCGCTCTGTTTGCGGCCACGCGTTCACCGCGGAGAGCTCTACAAAACCCATACAATTAATCTTGAGGTAAGACACGTGTTGCTGTTCGAAATTCCAGCCCTTATTTTCGAGTTTCATGGGTGAAATATTGAGATTTTGGGTTCTTTGATGTTATAGGACCCAACTCTCTTGAAAGGAGAAGGTTAATCTTGTCTCCTTGGACCTTGGGTGTGGTAAGATTCTCAACCCTAGTGTAATTTTGTTGTTCTATGATGTTTGGGTATTGAGATGTTGTGTATAGGTATGATGATTGTGGCTTAGGTTGTGTATATGTGAATATTGGAGCTTGATTGGTGATTTTGAAAAGCTTGGAAAGGATTTGGTGGTGAAAAATCTGTTCTTGGAGGTGTTGAGGCCTTGAGAGCTTGTGGATAAGTGATTTGGAAGTGCTCCGGTTGAGCTTGGGAAATCGGCTAAGGTATGGTTTCGGTTTCCCGTATCTAATATGTAATGTGGTAGGAAATACTTAGGCTAGAGGCCCTAAGATAGGCATTGAATGGTTGATGTTGTTGAATGATTGAGATATATGATGTGGCCATATATGTGATGATGATTAATGATGCCTTGATGGTATGATGTATGAGAAATATGCATGTTGTGATATATGCTTGATGATTGGTTATGGTTGAATTGTGGGTTGAACCATGTTGATGGTGAGTATGATATTGATTGTGTACAATGATAATTTATTGGAATTGGTGTTGTTGAGAATTGGCATGAGGAAGAGTATATGATATGTCAATATGTTTAATTTGAGCCCCTTGGGTGAAGTGGGTTAAAATGATGAGATAACGATTTTGTAAATTGTAGTAATGTGTCAATGTGTGAGTTGAGGAGGCTTGATGTTGAAGTTGATATATTTTGATTGATTTCAAAGAAAAGGGATGAAAATGGCATGTTTTGATTGATTTTGAGAAGAGTTGGAAATGGCTTGTTTGAAAATGGCACTTTGTGGTTTTTATGAAAAACATGGTTTTTGGGCATACTTTGATGGGACATAACTTGAACTACGGATCTCTGTTTTGTGCCAAATTTATTTAGAAATGAAATTGGATCCGGGATGTCCATGCCGTTCGAAGAACGAGTGAAAAACGATTTAAAATGCGAAAGTTATGTCCGTTGGAAGATTGGGGTTTAAATTGGTGAATTCTGCAGCTTTTAACTTAGAAAATTTTTAGCAGAATGACCCCTTGTGCGTGGGCGCACTTGGCGCGTGCGCGCCGTTCTTCCCGAAAATGCCATCCACGCGTGCGCGTGATGTGCACAGGCGCGCCGATGGTGCTGCACCCAATGCCCAGCCATTTTCTAGAGAGTTATGCCAGAACTGTGCTAGTATTGTACCTGGGGCACGAAAACACCCACGCGTATGCGTGGTTGACGCGTGCGCGTCGATTGGCAAATGTTTAATCCACGCGTTAGCATGCACGACGCTTGCGCGTCGATGAAGTTTTTGAGGCCATCCACGCGTGCGCGTCGAGTGCGCGTACGCGTGGACCTGTTTTCATCCCAAAGTTGATTTTTGAGTTTTAAAAGCCAAATTGCATACTTCTAAGCCTCCGATCTCCCCACTTATATCTTAAATCATTATGATATGCCTAGCTATGAGAGAAGGAGCTAGTGGATGTGGTAACTTGCGAGTGAAGCAAGGGAAAATGAATAATCAATGAGGATCATTGATGATTATGTGAGATGTGGAGGATGGTGGTGGAAGTGCTTGTTATGCCATTGGCCGAAGGGCCGTAATTGTTTATGAATTGGCTGGTTCTGGATTGAACCGTGAGCCGGAATAGCTGTGTATGCTATGAATATTGGCTGGTTATGGATTTAACCGTGAGCCGAAATGGCTGTGTATGATATGAATATTGGCTGGTTCTGGACTGAACCGTGAGCCGGATGGCTGATATGGATGTTGATCCATGGATGAGAATTCATGCATGTTTATGCTGAATTATTGATAATTGTGATTTGCACTTCCACTATCTGAGATACGAGTTTCCCTGGGTAGTAGCAGTGGCTAGCCACCACGTGCTCCAGGTTGAGACTTGATACTCTGTTGACCCTATGTCATTAGTGTGGCCGGGCACTGTGAAAGACCCGGATGAGCTCGTCCCCGTAAATATTCACCAGTGAAGGTGATGGATATAGATCATGATTATGATCAAGTTTATGATGAGTATAACTCGAGTTGGGGATGCGTGACAGAGGGACAGTCTAATGGTTAACTACCAGGACTTGTCGGGTTGGCTCTATAACCGACAAGATGATATCATCAGCCACTAGGGACAGGCATTCATCATATGCATACTATATGAATTGTTTGGGATTGCCTATTTGACTGCATATTACTTGCTAATTGCCTAAATGCCTTACTTGTTCCTAATTGTATATTTCTTGCTTGATATAACTGTGTTTGCTACATTATACTCCTGCTGGTGGTTGGGAGGTTTGAAGGAATTGGAAAGGAAAGTATTAGTTAGACTGAAGTATCTTTAGTCAGATGCCCTTTTTGGGTTTAGCTTGTTTATAAGCTTTGATATTATCTGGAGGAAGTTCTAGGATTGCCTTCGGCTTTCCTCTATTATTATGTATTATATATGTGGAAGCTATTACCATGCTGGGGACCTCTGGTTCTCACCCATGCGGATTTTGTGGTTTTCAGATGCAGGACGTGAGGTTTCCCGTTGAGGCATGCTGGAGACTTCTAGAATTGCGAAGATCCTTTGTTCTCGGGGCTATGTCTTGGTTTATATGTTTTGCTTAGATACTTTTATCTCCATTAAATAATACAAACTGTGATGGCTCCTCTTATGGGAGATTTTGGAGAATAGGTTTTATGTATTTGTGTCCCTTTGGGTTTCCTTTGGGGTTTTCCTTATTTTTATCATATGTATATATTGCTATGCTCGGACCGGTTATCTTCGCAGCCAGATTTTGAGTCTTGATATTCCTGTTTTTGACACTCCTTTGTATATATATAATCACGCGTTGGTTATCCTTGTTCGTTACGTTATCGATCGGAGTGTTGCGCTTTCGAGTTGCGATTTTTGTTTACCCCCTTTTCTACAAAGGCTCCTAGTTATAATCAATCATTCATACTACTATACGTACTAAATTTTTATTTTAGAGGTCGTAATATCTTGCCATCTCTGAATTATGACTTAAGCATAAGACTCTGTATGGTAGGGTGTTACACTGTTCAACAGCGACAGTGATGGCTAGGGCTTCACCTAGCAATGGCTTCTCCGACGACAATGGCTCCATCAATGGCAACGGTGGCAATGATGGTTCTCCGCGAAGATGACGACAGAGCAGAACGTGACAGCGAAGACTGAACACAACATCTCCTCTCTTCTCAACTGAACTCCCTTGCATGCATCTCCTTCTCAGTCTCCTCCTCTTGTTCGCGAAAGTGGCAGCAACAGCAGCACTCAACCCATCGGTGAGACGAAAACGTGTGGCTTCACGGACGGTGAGGCACGACATTGGCACAGGATAGCCCCTCGTCTCTCCTCTTCCTTCCGTCGCCAGCTCTCACTCTCGAACCTCTCTTTGCTTCTGTATTTTTCGTTTTCCCTTTCTCCCTTTCTTTCTCTTGATCCATCTCTGTATATGTGTGGATTATGTGTGTAGGCATGGGATAAAGTTAAAGGAGAATGGCGGTAGTAAATGACGGTGAGAGTGGGCAAACGTGGCTTGTTGAGGAATGGACGAGTGTGGAGGAGGGTTACGTGTGTGATTTGGGTGAGAGAGGTTAAAGTTAGTGAAATTAGGGTTTGGAATTAGGAATTTAGGGTTAGATTAGAGTCTTAATTTGAAACCAAAATTAACCTAATATAATTAACTTCAAAAATACTATTTATTTTTTAATTTACAAATTATTTGTAGTTAAACACTTTAATTTAAAAGTATAGATAAATAAATAATTTTTTTTAGTTCATAATATTGATCAAAACTTTAAATTATATAAAACTTTCATTATTTAATTTTAAAAACTTAGGTTGTTATATATGTATATACTAATATATTCTATATTTATAAAATTTATCAATACTCCTCTTTCATAACATCCTTTGATTTTCATTTAATAAAATCTAATAGTTCATAAAAGGTGGCGCATCTGATGCACACAAAATGGTTAGGCTGATTTTAAACATACCCCCAAAAGGATTACACACAATTAATAAAATTGTCTTTCTCTTTTATACTGCTAAAACACTCTTCTCCTTCTTTTATATACGCTATTATATATTGGTAATATATATAATTTTAGTTATATTAAGATATTAATTGTGGTGAATATTAAAACTAGAATCTTCCACAAAATTCATAATAAATAATGCACTATTGTCTACTAAGTCTCTAAGGAACTTATTGAGTTTTAAAGATATTCACTGAAATGGATATCATATTGAAACAATGAATAAGGGAAATCATGAGTATCTATATATCACAACTCATGATTCAAATAAAGAGGTTATATTGAAAAAGTTACCCTCATTTTTATCTGGGTTATATTATACTAAAATTAGTGCAATTGAATTATATGCCATTGTAAACCTGAAGTTTACTAGCCCAAATGAATTCACAATTCAGCATGATCGATTGGGTCATTCGGGAACAACCATGATGCGAAGAATTATTGAAAACTCCCATGGACATTTACTAAAGAACCATAAGATTCTTAAATCTAGTAAATTTTGTTGTGCTACATGTTCTCAGGAAAGGTTAATTTTAAGGCCATCACCAGCAAAGATTGGATTTGAGTCTCCTGAATTCTTAGAAAGGATTCAAGATGATATATGTAGACCTATTCATCCACTATGTGGATCTTTTAGATATTTTATAATCTTAATAGACGCATCTTCGAAATGGTCACATGTGTGCTTGTTGTCTTCTCACAACCTGACGTTTGCGATATTACTTACTCAAATTATTCGATTAAAAGCACAATTTCTAAAAAATCCAATTAAAGCAATTTGTCCTGATAATGCTGGTGAATTTACTTTCCAAGCCTTTGATGCTTATTATTGTATGGCTAATGGAATAAGAGTTGAATATCCAGTAGCTTATGTTCACCAACGAAATGGGTTAACAGAATCATTTATTAAATGCCTCCAATTAATTGCTAGACCCTTACTTTTGAAAACAAAATTTTCAACCTCGGATTGGAGGCATGCTATTTTACATGCCACAACACTTATTCGTGTGAGGCCAACAAGTTACCATCAGTTATCTCCTATGCAATTATCTTTTGGTCAGCAGCCAAATATTTCCCATTTAAGAATATTCGGGTGTGATTCCTATTGCACCACCTTCTCACCCCAAAATGGGATCCCAAAGAAAATTGGGGATATATGTTGGATATGATTCTCCCTCTATAGTGACGTATCTTGAGATACAAACTGGAGATGTATTTAAAGTCCGATTTGCAGATTATCATTTTGATGAATCAAATTTTCAACATTAGGGGGAGAGAATAAGCTTCCTGAAATGGAACTTAATTGGAATGCATCATCTTTTATGCATTTAGACCCTCAATCAAGGCAATGTGAACTAGAAGTTCAAAAGATTATACATCTGCAAAGAATAGCAAATAAATTACCTAATGTATTTTTTGATACAAAGAGGATAACCAAATCCTATATACCAGCTGAAAATTCCCCAATTCGAATAGATGTCCCAGTTGGACAAGTGGCCACTGAAACAAATTCACGCCAGAAGCGTGGTAGACCTATCGGCTCCAAAGACAAAAATCCTCGAAAAAGAAAAGAGGTAAATACTATTCCTGTTGAAAAAGACATAGTAAAGACAGTTGCAGTTATCCAAAATTCTGATATAATTTTAATGCTAGAAGATGTTCAGGTACTTGAAAATTCTAAAAATGATGAGATCTCAGTAAACTATGTCTTTACAGGAGAGAAATGGGACCAAAATAAAGCAATTATCCTTGAAATATTTGCATATAATGTGGCATTAAATATCATGCATGAAAGTAAGGATCTTGAGCCAAGAACAGTAAAAGAATGTCGACAAAGGAATGATTGGCCGAAATGGGAAGAAGCTATGAAGGTTGAGTTGGACTCACTTGCAAAATGTGAAGTCTTTTGGACCTGTAGTCCGTACACCAGAAGATGTAAAACCTTTTGGATACAGACAGGTATTTGTGAGAAAACGAAATGGGAAAAATGAATTTGTACGCTACAAAGCTCGACTTGTGGCACAAAGTTTTTTACAAAGTACCGGTATAGATTATGAAGAAACATATTCTCCTGTAGTGGATGCAATAACATTGCGTTATTTGGTCAGTTTATTTGAATACCATAAACTACATATGCATTTAATGGATGTGGTAACAGCCTACTTATACAGATAATTAGATCGTGATATCTATACGAAAGTCCTTGAACGATTAAAAATATCTAAATCATCCAATAAATATTCACAGGGATTATACTCACTTAAATTACAAAGATCTTTATATGGTCTAAAGCAATCTAGACGAATGTGGTATAATCGTCTTTCTGAGTATCTGGCCAAAAACGGATTCAAGAATGATGATATTTGTCCATGTGTTTTCATAAAGAAATCTGCATCTGGATTTATTATAATTTTTGTGTATGTTGATGATTTAAATATCATTGGAACTCTTAAAGAGATTCCAACAATTATAAAAGCTCTAAAAGAAGAGTTTGAGATGAAAGATGATACATGCTCAGGAAGGCATTTTTGTCATATTAGAGACAAGGGACGGAATAGTAATCTTATCATATTCAAAAATCTGAATACTAGAAGAATTATGCCATGCCGATCTTGGACATCAAGGAGATCAAGAGCTCGTCTAAAAAATAGCGGTGCTGAAATGGCAGCAGCTCATAAGGCCCATTGGGCTAAGTCAGGACAGCAAGAAGCTCAATAATGCTTTCTGAATTTAGTGGGAGACATAATTTATCATTAAATTTTGAAATTTTAGAATTGTTTTAGTTTGTTATGCGGTTAAAGTTTATTAGAAGATTTGTTTTAAATTTGATTTGCTTAGTAGTATTTTTAGGAATTTTAAATTTAAAATAAAATCTGATTTAAATTTTAAAAATCTTATCTTATCTTTTAGTTAGTTTGTTCGGGGCCTATTTAAACACCTTTGGTGATACCATTTGCACAACTTTTGATGAATAAATTTCAGTTGCTTTTAAGCACGTTTATTGTGTGAAAAGTGAGGTGAGTGATTTGCTTCGCTTATTGCATGAGAAAGATTGAAGGATCCAACACTAAAGTGATCTGCGTGGTGGTTCTTTCAGTTTTCGTCTCTCTAATCTAGGTTGTCAAGGAGAAGTTCTTTGAACGTCTAGTAGGAAATCCTTTCCGGTGACTTAGGTTGCTAAGAACAGGTATCTTAGAGGTCTAGTAGAAACATCTTTATCCATCTTTTATGTTTCCAATGTGTCTTTGGGTATGCCCTTTACTGAATATCCTTATCTATTGTGATAAAATCCCTAACTCCCAATCTTTTTCTTATCATCTGGTATCAGTTACAGGTTGTAGGTAAATTCTTATTTACATGTTTCATGGGTCTTGTTTAGTCTCTTTGTTTTTTTCTCTTTAATTTATGTAAATTCATGTTCAAGTCCACAAAAAAGAAAAACAAAAAAAATTCTTATTTCTTTTTGTTTTTGTAATTATTCTATCTTAAAGTCAGTGTCTGCAAAAAAAAAGACTAAAAAAATATATATAACAGGCAAGATTCGAGGACGAATCTTTTTAAAGAGGGAGAGGATGATAAGTGCTCAGGAAGGCATTTTCGTCATGTTAGAGACAAGGGACAGAATGATAATCTTATCATATTCAAAGATCTGAATACTAGAATAATTATGCCATGCCGATCTTGGACATCAAGGAGATCAAGAGCTCGTCTCAAAAATAGTGGTGCTGAAATGGCGGCAGCTCATAAGGCCCATTAGGCTAAGTCAGAATAGCAAGAATCCCAATAATGCTTTCCGGATTCAGTGGGAGACATAATTTATCTTTAAATTTTGAAATTTTAGAATTTTATTTTAGTTTGTTATGCGGTTAAAGTTTGTTAGAAGATTTGTTTTAAATTTGATTTGCTTAGTAGTACTTTTAGGAATTTTAAATTTAAAATCAAATTTGATCTAATCCATTAAGATCAAATCTGATTTAAATTTTAAAAATCTTATCTTAACTTTTAGTTAGTTTATTAGGACCTATTTAAACTCTTTTGGTGAGACCATTTATACAACTTTTGATGAATAAATTTCAGTTGCTTTTAAGCACGTTTATTGAGTGAGAAATGAGGTAAGTGATTTGCTTCACTGGTTGCATGAGGAATATTGAAGGATCCAACACTAACATGATCTATGTGGTGGTTCTTTCAGTTTTCGTCCCTCTGATCTAGGTTGTCAAGGACAAGTTCTTTGAAGGTCTAGTAGGAAATCCTTTCCGGTGACTTAGGTTGCTAAAAACAGGTATTTTAGAGGTCTAGTAGGAAAACCTTTATCTATCTTCTATGATTTTGCTGTGTCTTTGGGTATGCCCTTTACTGAATAATCCTTATCTATTGTGATATAAACCCCTAATCCCCAATCAATTTCTTATCAAAAGATCTTGGAAAGACCAAATTTCTTATATGGATAAGTCACATCCATTAAGTACCCCAATGATCGTAAGGTCTTTGGATGTGAAAAAAGATCAATTCTATCCTAAAGAAGAAAATGAAGATATCCTTGGTCTTGAAGTACCGTATCTTAGTGCCATCGGAGTACTAATGTATCTTGCTAATAATACATGTCCCGATATATCATTTGCTATGAATTTACTAGCAAGGTATAGTTCCTCTCCAACCAGAAGATATTGGAATGGAATCAAACAAATCTTTTGATATTTTCATGGAACAGTTGATATAGAATTGTTTTATCCCTGTGGATCCAAGCCATAACTAGTTGGCTATGTAGTGCAGGATACCTGTCTGATCCACACAAAGGGAGATCTCAAACAGGAAACTTGTTCACATATGGTGGTACAGCTATATCATGGAGGTCCACAAAACTGATGATAGCAGCAACCTCCTCTAATCATGCTGAAAAACTAGCAATACATGAAGCAAGTCACCAGTATTTTTGGCTCAGGAGTTTGATCCATATATTCTGTCATCATGTGGACTAGTTGATTATAAGATAGCTCCGACTGTCCTATTTGAAGATAATATAGCATGCATTACTCAACTTAAGGGCGGATACATCAAAGGTGATAGAACAAAGCAAATTTCTTTCAAATTCTTCTTCACTCATGACCTTCAAAATCAAGGAACAATTGATGTCCAACAGATCCGCTCAAGCAATAATCTGGCAGATTTATTTACAAAATCACTTCCAAAATCCTCCTTTGAAAGATTGGTACATCAGATTGTGATGAACCGATTTCAAGATATTCAATGATGTCAACAAGAAGGGGAGACTGTACTATTTTTTCTTTGTCAAGTTTTTTTTCCCATTGGATTTTTCTTGACAAGGTCTTTAATGAGGTTGTTCCCATCACAAAGGATGTTGAACTCTTTTTCCTTCACTAAATTTTTTTTCTATTAGATTTTTCTTTAGTAAGGTTTTAATGAGGCATAATCTTAAATGAGCATCCAAAGGGGAGTGTTGTGATAAGGATGGATAAGGATGGATACCCATTTATGGGCGGCTCAGTTTTCCTATGTTAAAAGGAACATGTTCTTATGACGAAGCAAAATTAATGAAACTTAAAAAGTAAAATTTATATGCCTGTAAAAGCATGAACGGGACAAAAGAATTATACACAATCAATAAAATTCTCTCTCTCTTTTATACTGCTAGAATATTTTTTTCTTTTTTTTATATATGTTACTATATATATATATATATATATATATATATATATATATATATATAATTTCTATTATATTATGATATTAATTGTGGTGAATATTAATACTAGAATTTTTTATTTATATTTTTTTATTTTATATTTTATATTTTTTTATTTATTTATTTTACAACAAGGAAGAAATAATGTGGAAAACTAATGGTGGACTTCTAATTTGTACATTTACTCGAGGTAACAGAAACAAAACCGAAAACAGCATAATATCTTGAATAAGACTTCTTAATTAATGTATATATCTATCTTCCTATATTTATATATGTAACTTATTTCACGGCTAAGTTATCGAACAGATGTATGTGAAAGTGAAAGATATGGAACCCTATGCCACTCTTATACTGCTTTATGTATTTGGATTTTTCTCATTGGGATATGATACTCCAAACACATCGAAGCTTTATCTATACCTTCACATCAAACACAATCTTTATAAAGCTTTCGGTTGGTTCCCTATTAAAATAACAATAATGTTAGGAAGAAAAAAAATCTTATTTAATATTTATTAATTATTATAATAATTAACATATATTAAATAAAATAAGTTTTGATTATTTTTAATTAATTTTTTTGTTATTAAATATTTCTACCAAAATAATATTATGTATATATCTGACAAGCAGATAAATGTCGGTCAAGAATTATCAAAAAATATTTTTTTTAAATCAACGTTGCAAAGTATAATCTCAACCGATGAGATTTTCGTTGATCTAAGTTAAAATGTGTGTCACAAATAAAATCAATAACTGGGAATAGAATCTCAGGCCGTCTTCACTAGGGGTTGACACAAGATGCACATTATTGGTTAGAATTTTTCTTGAAATTTTCAAAGTTGAGAGCAAGAAAATAAATGACTAGAAATTAGAGCAATAGATAACTAGCAAGAGTTGAAAATTAATCAATATAAAAGGTCTTAGTTAGGGGTGAGAATCAGAATTTCTATCCTCATTGTCTTTCCCAAGTGTGATGGTAAAGGCTTATAGCTCTCACTTAGTTGTCCTCTAACGATTGAAGGAAAGTCAAGTGAAACAATTAACTTTAGCTCATAAGTCCTAGTCACTTCTTGATGAGAGACTAGAGTTGGTGAGATTCAAGCCAATTAGCAATTTTCAATTACCAATCAACACTTAAGTATAACAACTCAAGAGGTTCCAATTACTCAATCCCAAACCAAGCAAGAAAATCTACTCCATGATCATGGGTGACATTTGGTGTACGGATTTTCACACTCCGTACAACTGAACCAACAAGTGCACTGGGTCGTCCAAGTAATACCTGAGGTGAGTCAGGGTCGATCCCACGAGCATTGTCGGCTTGCATCAAACAGTGGTTATCTTGTAAATCTTAGTTGGGCGGATAGAAAAGTTGTGTAGTTGTTTAAGAACATAAAAGTAAAATAAAGATAACGTTACTCAATAATTGTGAAGTCAATGATAAGAATATGGTTAAGGCTTCAGAGATACTTTGTTCTTTTGGATCAATCGTTTCTTACTGTCTACTCCAACTGTGAATGATTTCTTTTATAGCAGGTTGTATTTGATCAACGCCGGTTTGAGCAGCCGCCAATCTTCTTCTAGGCTGAACACCAGGTTTAGTGCACATCCAGTTTGAATGAGGGTGAAGCTCCTGGAGTTCATTCCCTTAGTGATCCTACTCAAAACGCCACAGACAAGGTCAAATCTTTTGGATCAGAGAATGATGCACCTTGATTCTAGCCTTTACCACAAAGACCCTAATCTCCCCATAACTCGGCCGAACTGATGTCTCGAGAAGTCCCCAACAAAGTCATGGATTAGCCGTCTAAAAGACGTATCCTCAAGCTAGTGGTTCATTGATATCCGATGAAAGACGCTCGCTAAACCCATGTAGAATAGAGATAACTTTTGACGATTCAACTCATTCATACAGTTGAAGAACGAAGATACATCTTAGGAGAGAATCAAACACAAATTGAAATAGAATAGTAGTGCTTTTATTAATCCATAAAACTCAGTAGAGATCCTAACCTTAACCTAGGATGTTTAATGGCTCATACTGTACATAATGGTGTTTGAAAATACAATATGCTAGAGAGTGATCCTAATCATGGTTGATCTTTGATGAGCGGATAATTTATACGCTTTTTGGCATTGTTTTTAGGTAGTTTTTAGTATGATCTAGTTACTTTTAGGGATGTTTTCATTAGTTTTTATGCTAAATTCACATTTCTGGACTTTACTATGAGTTTGTGTGTTTTTCTGTGATTTTAGATAATTTCTGGCTGAAATTGAGGGACCTGAGCAAAACTCTGATAGGAGGCTGACAAAGGACTACTGATGCTATTGGAATCTGACCTTCCTGCACTCGAAATGGATTTTCTGGAGCTACAAAACTCCAAATGGCGTGCTCTCAACGGCGTTGGAAAGTAGACATCCAGAGAATTTCATCAATATATAATAGTTCATACTTTATTCGTGATTAGATGACGTAAACTGGCACTCAACGCCAGTTCCATGCTGCATTCTGGAGTTAAACGCCAGAAACACGTCATGAACCAGAGTTGAACGTCCAAAACACGTTACAACATGGCGTTCAACTCCAAGAGAAGCCTCAGCTCGTGGATAGATCAAGCTCAGCCCAAGCACACATCAAGTGGGCCCCGGAAGTGAATTTATGCATCAATTACTTACCTCTGTAAACCCGAGTAGCTAGTTAGTATAAATAGAACTTTTTACTAGTTTATCAAGCGTCTTTTGATCATTCGGTCTTGTGACCACGTTTGGGGGCTGGCCATTTGGCCATGCCTGGACCTATCACTTATGTATTTTCAACGGTGGAGTTTCTACACACCATAGATTAAGGGTGTGGAGCTCTGCTGTACCTCAAGTTTCAATGCAATTACTACTATTTTCTATTCAATTCGATTTATTCCTGTTCTAAGATATTCGTTGCACTTCAACTTGATGAATGTGATGATCCGTGACACTCATCATCATTCTCACCTATGAACGCACGTGACTGACAACCACTTCCGTTCTACCTTAGATCGGGCGCATATCTCTTGGTTTCCTTAATCAGAATCTTCGTGGTATAAGCTAGAATTGATGGCGGCATTCATGGGAATCCGGAAAGGCTAACCTTGTCTGTGGTATTCCGAGTAGGATTCCAGGATTGAATGACTGCGACGAGCTTCAAACTCCTGAAGGCTGGGCGTTAGTGACAGACGCAAAAGAATCACGGGATTCTATTCCAACTTGATTGAGAACCGACAGATGGTTAGCCGTGCTGTGACAGAGCATTTGGACCATTTTCACTGAGAGGATGGGATGTAGCCATTGACAACGGTGATGCCCTACATACAGCTTGCCATGGAAAGGAGTAAGAAGGATTGGATGCAAGCAGTAGGAAAGCAGAGATTCAACAGGGACAAGCATCTCCATACGCTTATCTGAAATTCCCACCATTAATTTACATAAGTATTTCTATCCTATTTTATTTATCTTTTAATTATCTAATCCAATCACATTTGAATTAGCCTGACTGAGATCTACAAGATGACCATAGATTGCTTCATACCAACAATCTCCGTGGGATCGACCCTTACTCACGTAAGGTATTACTTAGACGACCCAGTGCACTTGCTGGTTAGTTGTGCGGAGTTGTGACTAAGTGTAATTCACGTGTGAGAGCTACCAAATTATTGGAGCCATTGTTGATGATCACAAATCCGTGCACCAAGTTTTTGGCGCCGTTGCCGGGGATTGTTCGAGTATGGACAACTGACGGTTCATCTTATTGCTCAGATTAGGTAATTTTCTTTTTGTTTTATTTTCAAAAATTTTTCAAAAATTTTTTTTCCTTTTTTCGAAAATAAATAAAGAAAATACCAAAAAAAAATCATAAAATCATAAAAACCAAAAATATTTTGTGTTTCTTGTTTGAGTCTTGAGTCAATTTTTAAGTTTGGTGTCAATTGCATATTCATATTGTTCTTGCATTTTTTCGAAAATTTCATGCATTCATGGTGTTCTTCATGATCTTCAAGTTGTTCTTGGTAAGTCTTCTTGTTTGATCTTGATGATTTCTTGTTTTGTGTCTTTTGTTATTTTCATGTGCATTTTTGCATTCATAGTGTCTAAGCATTAAAGATTTCTAAGTTTGGTGTCTTGCATGTTTTCTTTGCATCAAAAATTTTTCAAAAATATGTTCTTGATGTTCATCATGATCTTCAAAGTGTTCTTAGTGTTCATCTTGACATTCATAGTGTTCTTGCATGTATCATGAGTTTTGATTCATACTTTTCATGTTGTGAGTCATTTTTGTTGTTTTTCTCTCTCATTATTAAAAATTCAAAAATAAAAAAATATCTTTTCCTTAATTTTCTCATAATTTTCGAAAATTTGAGTAGACTTAGTAAATTTTTTTTTAAAATTAGTTGTTTCTTACAAGTCAAGTCAAATTTCCAATTTTAAAAATCCTATCTTTTCAAAATCTTTTTCTTAATTTTATTTCAAATTTTCGAAATTATGCTAACAATTAATATGATTGATTCAAAAATTTGAAGTTTGTTACTTTCTTGTTAAGAAAGGTTCAATCTTTAAATTCTAGAACCATATCTTTTAGTTTCTTGTTAGTTAAGTAATTAATTTTAATTTTAAAAATTAAATTTCTTTCAATCCTATCTTTTTATCATATCTTCTTATCTTATCTTTTTCTCATATCTTTTTCAAAAAATTGATTTTAAAATATCTTATCTAACTTCTTATCTTCTTATCTTTTCAAATTTGATTTTCAAATCTTTTTCAATTAACTAACTAACTTTTTGTTTGTTTCTTATCTTTTTCAAAACCACCTAACTACTTCTCCCTCTCTAATTTTCGAAAATATCTCACCTCTTTTTCAAAATTCTTTTTAATTAATTAACTAATTGTTTTAAAATTTTAATTTTAATTCTATCTCATCTTTAATTTTCGAAAATCATTAACTACTTTTTCAAAATTATTTTTGAATTATCTCTCTCTTCTCTTCTTCTATTTATTTATTTATTTACTAACACTTCTCTTCACCTCTCTTCATCTCCAATCACTGCCTCTATCCTCACCCTTGTGATTGGATTCTCCACTTTTATTCCTTTCTTCTTCTACTAATAATAAGGATCCTCTTTGTCCAGATATAGAGGATTCCTCTTTCTTTTTCTTTTTCTTTTTCTCTTCTCTTTCATATGAGCAGCAATAAGGAAAAAGACATCTTTGTTGAAGCTGATCCAGAACCTGAAAGGACTCTGAAGAGGAAACTAAGAGAAGCTAAATTACAACAATCCAGAGGCAACCTTTCTAAAATTTTCGAATAAGAGAAGGAGATGGCAGCCGAACCCAACAACAATAATGCAAGGAGGATGCTTGGTGATTTCACTAAACCAACGTCCAAGTTTGATGGAAGAAGCATCTCAATTCCTGCCATTGGAGCAAACAATTTTGAGCTGAAACCTCAATTAGTTGCTTTGATGCAACAGAACTGCAAGTTTCATGGACTTCCATCTGAAGATCCTTATCAGTTTTTAACTGAGTTCTTGCAGATTTGTGAGACTGTTAAGACAAATAGAGCAGATCCTGAAGTCTACAGGCTCATGCTTTTCCCTTTTGCTGTAAGAGACAAAGCTAGAACATGGTTGGACTCACAACCTAAAGATAGCCTGGACTCCTGGGATAAGCTGGTCACGACCTTCTTGGATAAATTCTTTCCTCCTCAAAAGCTGAACAAGCTTAGAGTGGATGTTCAGACCTTCAAACAAAAAAATGGTGAATCCATCTATGAAGCTTGGGAAAGATACAAGCAGATGACCAAAAAGTGTCCTTCTGACATGTTTTCAGAATGGACCATATTAGATATATTCTATTATGGTTTATCTGAGTTTTCCAAAATGTCATTGGACCATTCTGCAGGTGGATCCATTCACCTAAAGAAAATGCCTGCAGAAGCTTAAGAACTTATTGACATGGTTGTAAATAACCAACTCATGTACACTTCTGAGAGGAATTCCATGAATAATGGGACGCCTCAGAGGAAAGGAGTTCTTGAAATTGATGCTCTGAATGCCATATTGGCTCAGAACAAAGTGTTGACTCAGGAAGTCAACATGATCTCTCAAAGTCTGAATGGATGGCAAAATACATCCAACAATACTAAAGAGGCAGCTTCTGAAAAAGCTTATGATCCTGAGAACCCTGCAATAGCAGAGGTAAATACATGGGTGAACCTTATGGGAACACCTATAATTCATCATGGAGAAATCATCCAAATTTCTCATGGAAGGATCAACAAAAGCCTCAACAAGGCTTTAATAATGTTGGAAGAAACATGCTAAGCAATAACAAGCCTTTTCCATCATCTTCTCAGCAACAGACAGAGAATTCTGAGCAGAGCCCCTCTAATTTAGCAAATTTAGTCTAAACAAGGTCCTCCATCAGAAATTTGGAGGCACAAGTGGGCCAGCTGAGTAAGAAAGTCATTGAAACTCCTCCCAGTATTCTCCCAAGCAATACAGAAGAGAATCCAAAAGGAGAGTGCAAGGCCATTGATGTAATCAATATGGCCGAATGCACAAGGAAGGAGAAGGACGAAAATCCTAGTGAGGAAGACCTCTTGGGATTTCTCTCAAACAAGAAGGAGTTCCCTATTGAGGACCTAAAGGAATCTGAGGCTCATATAGAGACCATAGAGATTCCATTAAATCTCCTTCTACCATTCATGAGCTTTGAAGATTATTCTTCCTCTGAAGAGGATGAAGATGTAACTAGAGAGCAAGTTGCTCAATATCTAGGAGCCATCATGAAGCTGAATGCCAAGTTATTTGGTAATGAGACTTGGGAAGGTGAACCTCCCTTGCTCATTAGTGAACTTGATACATGGGTTCAGCAAACTCTACCTCAAAAGAAACAAGATCCTGGAAAATTCTTAATACCCTGTACCATAGGCACCATGACCTTTGAAAAAGCTCTGTGTGACCTAGGGTCAGGCATAAATCTTATGCCACTCTCTGTAATGGAGAAGCTGGGGATCATTGAGGTACAGCCTGCCTTATTCTCATTACAATTGGCAGACAAGTCAGTAAGACAAGCATATGAATCAGTAGAGGACGTGTTGGTAAAGGTTAAAGGCCTTTACATTCCTGCTGATTTTATAATCTTAGAAACTAGGAAGGAGGAGGATGAATGCATCATCCTTGGAAGACCTTTCCTAGCGACAGCAGAAGCTGTGATAGATGTTAACAGAGGAGAATTAGTCCTTCAATTGAATGGGGACTACCTTGTGTTTAAGGCACACAGCTATCCTTCTGTAACAAGGGAGAGTAAGCATGCAGAGCTTCTCTCAATACAGAGTCAAACAGAGCCCCCACAATCAAACTCTAAGTTTGGTGTTGGGAGGCCACAACCAAACTCTAAGTTTGGTGTTGAACCCCCATATCCAAACTCTAAGTTTGGTGTTGGGAGTCCACAACATTGACCTGATCACCTTTGTGGCTCCATGAGAGCCCACTGTCAAGCTATTGACATTAAAGAAGTGCTTGTTGGGAGGCAACCCAATTTTTATTTATCTAATTTTATTTTTATTTAATTGTTATTTTGTGTTTTAGTAGGTTCATGATCATGTGGAGTCATGAAAAAATATTAAAATTAAAAACAGAATCAAAAACAGCAGAAGAAAAATCACACCCTGGAGGAAGGACTTACTAGAGTTTAAACGCCAGTAAGGAGCATCTGGCTGGCGTTCAACATCAGAACAGAGCATGAATCTGGCACTGAACGCCAGAAACAAGCAACATCCTGGCGTTTAAATGCCAGGAATGTGTCCTGAAGAAAGCTGGCGCTGAACACCAGTAACAAGCATGGAATTGGCGTTCAACGCCAGAAACATGCTACACATGGGTGTTGAACGCCCAGAACGTGCACTACTTCGGTGTGTAAACGCCAGAATGGTATGCTAAGGCATTTTACATGCCTAATTGGTGCAGGGATGTAAATCCTTGACACCTCAGGATCTGTGGACCCCACAGGATCCCCACCTAACATATTCCCACCTTACCTCCTAATTAATCCTATAACACACTTTCCCAAAAACCCTTCACCAATCACCTCAATCTCTCTTCCCAATTACCCCCTTCACCACTCACATGCATCCACTCTTCCCCATAAACCCCACCTACCTTCAAAATTCAAAAATCTTTCCCACCCAAACCCACCCTAAATGGCCGAACCTACCCTCTCTCACTTCCCTATATAAACCCCTCCATTCTCCTTAATTTTCACACAATACACACCTCTCTTCTCTTTCTTGGCCGAATACACCTCTCCCCCTCTCCTCCATATTGTCTTCTTTTTCTTCTTCTTTTCTTTCTTCTCTTGCTCGAGGGCGAGCAATATTTTAAGTTTGGTGTGGTAAAAGCATAAGCTTTTTGTTTTTCCATTACCATTGATGGCACCAAAGGCCGGAGAATCCTCTAGAAAAAGGAAAGGGAAGACAAAAGCTTCCACCTCCGAGTCATGGGAGATGGAAAGATTCATCTCCAAAGCCCATCAAGACCACTTCTATGATTGTGGCCAAGAAGAAGGTGATCCCTGAGGTCCCTTTCAAGCTCAAGAAAAATGAGTATCCGGAGATCCGACATGGGATCCAAAGAAGAGGTTGGGAAGTTCTAACCAACCCCATTCAACAAGTCAGAATCTTAATGGTTCAAGAGTTCTATGCCAATGCATGGATCACTAGGAACCATGATCAAAGTGTGAACCCGAGTCCAAAGAATTATCTTACAATGGTTCGGGGGAAATACTTAGATTTTAGTCCGGAAAATGTGAGGTTGGCATTCAACTTACCCATGATGCAAGGAGATGCATGCCCCTACACTAGAAGGGTCAACTTTAATCAAAGGTTGGACCAAGTCCTTATGGACATATGTGTGGAAGGAGCTTAATGGAAAAGAGACTCCAAAGGCAAGCCGGTTTAACTAAGAAGACTGGACCTCAAGCCTGTGGCTAGAGGATGGTTGGAGTTCATTCAACGCTCCATCATCTCCACTAGCAACCGATCTAAAGTTACTGTGGATCGGGCCATCATGATTCATAGCATCATGATTGGAGAGGAAGTAGAAGTTCATGAAGTCATCTCCCATGAATTCTACAAAATAGCCGATAAGTCCTCTACTTTGGCAAGGCTAGCTTTTCCTCATCTTATTTACCATCTATGTTACTCAGCTGGAGTTATCATAGAAGGAGACATTCTCATTGAGGAGGACAAGCCCATCACTAAGAAAAGGATGGAACAAACAAGAGAGCCCATTCATGGAACCCAAGAGACGCATGAGGAAGCTCATCACCAAGAAATCCCGGAGATGCCTCAAGGGATGCACTTTCATCCCAACAACTATTGGGAACAAATCAACACTTCCTTAGAAGATTTGAGTTACAATGTGAATCAATTAAGGGTGGAACATCAAGAGCACTCCATCATTCTCCATGAAATTAGAGAAGATCCAAGAGCAATAAAGGAGGAGCAACAAAGGCAAGGAAGGGACATAGAAGAGCTTAAGGACATCATTGGTCCTTGATGCCAGGGCATCTTGGCTAGTTTTACTAGCCATTTTTTGTATGCTTTAGGTTGGTTTCATGCATTTTCTTAGGAAATAAGCAAGTATTTGGTTGAAAATGCAATCATACCATGATTCAAGCAAACATTGTGAATTTTGAATGATTTCATGAGAATTATGCATAAATTGAATGATAAATTGGATGATGCATGATCCCATAATTAAGAGCAAGACTTTGATGCACTTTGTTTGATTGATTTCAGGCCAAAAGAAGAAGAGAAGAGCCACGTTAGTGGCTACTTTAGTTACACTAACGTGGGCAATAACATGGAAGGAAGGAAAGCCCCAACGTTAGTGAGAAAATTTAGTGGCATTAACTTTGAAGAAGGAGAGCATGGAACGTTAGCAAGGAAGACCCACGTTAAGAGTCACGTTAGCTACATTAACGTGAACTCTAACATAGAGACAAAAGACACCAAGCAACGTTAATGGGAAAGGTGAGTCCCAATAACGCTTGTGAAAGGGGTATATGCCAACGTTAGTGGAAAAAGTGAGTGCCACTAACGTTGGCGAAGGAAAAAGACCCACGTTAACAGCCATGTTAACTAAGTTAACGTGGTAGTTAAGGTGGAAGGAAAGGGAGATGCCAACGTTAGTGAAAAAAGTGAGTGCCACTAACGTTGGCGAGGCAAAAAAGACCCACGTTAACTTCTACGTTAACTAAGTTAACGTGGAAGTTAACGTAGGCAAAACTCCCACCTGGCAGCCTGACCGTGCCTTCTTCAAACACGCATAACTTGAGCCACAAAGCTCCAAATGAGGTGATTCCAGTGGCATTGGAAAGTAGCATTCCAGAGCTTTCCAAGAATATATGGCACTACATGATTGACACTAAATTTGAGGAAGAAAACCTGCCCCGAAAGTGCAAAGATGAACATGGTATCAACCTGTAGTAAGGCCAACTGACCTCTTCACCTTCCAAGAAGTGTAACTCGAGTTTTAGAGTTCCAAATGATGCGCTTTCAAAAGAGTTGGAAAGTAGACATCCAGAGCTTTCCAACAATATATAATAGTATGGGGTGGATATTTATTTTGAGCTCCAGAACTTGGAAATATTAAGCCCCTGGTCGCTAGCGTTATCGGGACTCACGTTTTCCATTAACGCTAGCGACTATGCCAGCGACCATGTCCACTTCAAAGGAGTATAACTTGAGTTCCAGAGATCCAATTGAGGTGATTTCAGTTGTGTTAGAAAGCTGACATTCAGAGCTTTCCAAAGATATATAATAGTCTATAGTGGGCATGAAATTGGAGCACAAACAAGAGGCATCTTTTAAGCCTCAAAAAAACCAACTGGGCAGCAAGTTCAACGTTAGCCACAATAACTTTATCACTAACGCCACACTTGTAGCGTTAGTGTGGCTAACGGAAGCATTAACGCAAGTCACCCTGGGCCTCAATTTGATCACTTCTCTTTCAAAGACCACCCAACCTCAAGGAAGCAAGCCCACAAGTGTCAACCAATCAAGGCCACAAGAAGCATCTAGAATAGGAATTTTCATTTAATTGTAATTTATTTTTAATTTTATTTTTTAATTTAGGAGAGCCTATATAAAGGCCTTAGTTTTTACATTGAAGGACATTCTGGAATTGGGGGATTGAAGAGGGATCTTCGGACTCCCTCCCCTCACACACTTTTCCTTCTCTTTCTTTTCTTTGTACTTTTCATTTATGAATTTTGAAGTTGTCATTTTAGTTTTAATCTTCATCTTTACTTTTCTGCACTTTCTTTCTTTTCTATTTTGGTAGAGCAATGATCAACTAACTCTTTCCATTGGGTTAGAGAGCTCTATTGTGATACAATGGATCAATATTAGTTTTCATTCTTCTTCTTCTATCTTTTCTCTTGATTTTACTAGAGAGCTTTCGATCTTCATCCAATTGGGTAGTTATCTTGGAAAAGAAGCTATTCATACTTGGATCTCTTCTGAACCTTGGAAGAGGAATGAAGAGATCATGCTAGAAATGCTTTCTCATGCTGGACCAAATTGGGTTTGGATGGATATGTGACTATAATCCTACCAACACTTGATTTGGGAATGCATGTGGTATAATCAGTGACCATACTTCATCTCTTCTCATGAGCAATTGACCAAGGAATTGGCTATTGATCAAGATTTGAAAGATTGAATTCCAAGGAATTGGGATCCAATCACTTAAGATTGCTAAGGAGATCAATGAATGCATTGATTGAGGAAGAAGATGAGAATGAACTTGATCTAGAGGATTGCAATATCTCTTGATCCCAATGTTCATTTTATTTTTAGTTCTTACATTTACTTTTCTTGCCATTTTACTTCTCTGCACTTTATTGCTTTCTTTACTTTTATGCCATTTATATTTACTTGTTGCTTGTCACTCCAATATGATTCGTCTAACTAGGATAATCAATTAACTATTGATTGCTTAATCCATTAATCTCTGTGGGATTCGATCTCACTCTTTTGTGAGTTATTACTTGACGATAATTCAGTATACTTGCCGAAGGGAAATTTGTTGAGAGACAAGTTTTCCGCGCATCAGTCCTTCAAGAAGAAGACGCCACTAAGGTGGACTCATTCCTTGTTCTTAATTCTCTGTTTTTCGATTTTTATGCTTCATGTTTATTTATGTTTTGTGTCTCTACTTCATGATCATTAGTGTTGAGTAAACCTCTCTTAAAAGAAAAATGTTTCTAATTCAAAAGAACAAGAAGTACATGATTTTCGAATTTATCCTTGAATTTAGTTTAATTATATTGATGTGGTGACAATACTTTTTGTTTTCTGAATGAATGATTGAACAGTGCATATTTTTGATCTTGTTGTTTATGAATGTTAAAATTGTTGGCTCTTGAAAGAATGATGAACAAAGAAAAATGTTATTGACAATCTGAAAAATCATGAAATTGATTCTTGAAGCAAGAAAAAGCAGTGAAAAAGCAGAAGCTTGTGAAAAAAATTGGCAAAAAAAATAGAAAGAAAAAGAAAAAGCAAGTAGAAAAAGCCAATAGCCCTTAAAACCAAAAGGCAAGGGTAAAAAGGATCCAAGGCTTTGAGCATCAATGGATAGGAGGGCCCAAGGAAATAAAATCCAGGCCTAAGCGGCTAAATCAAGCTGTCCCTGACCATGTGCTTGTGGCATGCAGGTCCAAGTGAAAAGCTTGAGACTGAGTGGTTAAAGTCGTGATCCAAAGCCAAAAGAGTGTGCTTAAGAGCTCTGGACACCTCTAACTGGAGACTCTAGCAAAGCTGAGTCACAATCTGAAAAGGTTCACCCAGTCATGTGCCTGTGGCATTTATGTATCCGGTGGTAATACTGGAAAACAAAGTGCTTAGGGCCACGGCCAAGACTCATAATAGTAGCTGTGTTCAAGAATCAACAAACTTAACTAGGAGAATCAATAACACTATCTGAAATTCTAAGTTCCTATAGATGCCAATCATTCTAAACTTCAAAGGAAAAAGTGAGATGCCAAAACTGTTCAGAAGCAAAAAGCTACAAGTCCCGCTCATCTAATTAGAATTAATATTCATTGATATTTTGGGATTTATATTATATTCTCTTCTTTTATCCTATTTGATTTTCAGTTTCTTGGGGACAAGCAACAATTTAAGTTTGATGTTGTGATGAGCGGATAATTTATACGTTTTTTGGCATTGTTCTTAGGTAGTTTTTAGTATGATCTAGTTACTTTTAGGGATGTTTTCATTAGGTTTTATGCTAAATTTATATTTCTGGACTTCACTATGAGTTTGTGTGTTTTTCTGTGATTTTAGGTAATTTTTGGCTGAAATTGAGGGACCTGAGCAAAACTCTGATAGGAGGCTGACAAAGGACTGCTGATGCTATTGGAATCTGACCTTCCTGCACTCGAAATAGATTTGCTGGAGCTATAAAACTCCAAATGGCGCGCTCTCAACGGCGTTAGAAAGTAGACATCCATAGCTTTCCAGCAATATATAATAGTCTATACTTTATTCGTGATTAGATGACGTAAACTGGCACTAAACGCTAGTTTCATGCTGCATTCTAGAGTCAAACGCCAGAAACACGTCACGAACCAGAGTTGAACGCCCAAAACACGTTACAACTTGGCGTTCAACTCCAAGAGAAGCCTCAACTCGTGGATAGATCAAGCTCAGCCCAAGCACACACCAAGTGGGCCCCGGAAGTGAATTTATGCATCAATTACTTACCTCTGTAAACCCGAGTAGCTAGTTTAGTATAAATAGAACTTTTTACTAGTTTATTAAGGGTCTTTTGATCATTCGGTCTTGTGACCACGTTTGGGGGCTGGCCATTCGACCATGCATGGACCTATCACTTATGTATTTTCAACGGTGGAGTTTCTACACACCATAGATTAAGGGTGTGGAGCTCTGCTGTACCTTGGTGCACGAAATTGCAATCACACTTTGCAATCCCGCACAACTAACCAGCAAGTGCACTGGGTCGTCCAAGTAATACCTTACGTGAGTAAGGGTCGATCCCACGGAGATTGTCGGCTTGAAGCAAACTATGGTTATCTTGTAAATCTTAGTCAGGATATCAATAATTATCAAAGTTGATTGTGAAGAGTAAAAGAACATAAAATAAGTACTTGTTCTGCAGTAATGGGGAACAGGTTGAGGTTTTGGAGATGCTCCATCTTCTGAATCTCTGCTTTCCTACTGTCTTCTTCTTCAAGCACGCAAGGCTCCTTCCATGGCAAGCTGTATGCAAGGGTTTCACCGTTGTCAGTGGCTACCTCCCATCCTCTCAGTGGAAATGTTCAACGCACCCTGTCACGGCACGGCTATCCATCTGTCGGTTCTCAATCAGGCCGGAATAGAATCCAGTGATTCTTTTGCGTCTGTCACTAACGCCCCGCCCTCAGGAGTTTGAAGCTCGTCACAGTCATTCAATCATTGAATCCTACTCAGAATACCACAGACAAGGTTTAGACCTTCCGGATTCTCTTGAATGCCGCCATCAGTTCTAGCTTATACCACGAAGATTCTGGTTAAGGAATCCAAGAGATATCTACTCAATCTAAGATAGAACGGAGGTGGTTGTCAGGCACGCGTTCATAGTTGAGAATATGATGAGTGTCACGGATCATCACATTCATCCGGGTTAAGAACAAGTGATATCTTAGAACGGAAGCAAGCATGATTGAATAAGGAACAGTAGTAATTGCATTAATCCATCAAGACACAGCAGAGCTCCTCACCCCCAACCATGGGGTTTAGAGACTCATGCCGTGGAAGGTACACAAAGAAACGTGTAAAGTGTCATGAGGTACAGATACAATGTCAAAAGATCCTATTAATAGTGAACTAGTAACCTAGGGTATACAGAAATGAGTAAATGACATAAAAGTCCACTTCTGGGTCCACTTAGTGTGTGCTTGGGCTGAGCATTGAAGCTTTCATGTGTAGAGACTTTTTCTGGAGTTAAACGCCAGCTTTCATGCCAGTTTGGGCGTTTAACTCCAAGTTTCATGCCAGTTCCAGCGTTAAACGCTGGAAATTCTGAGGCTGATTTGCCACGCCGGTTTAGGCCATCAAATCTCGGGCAAAGTATGGACTATTATACAATTCTGGAAAGCCCAGAATGTCTACTTTCCAACGCCGTTGAGAGCGCGCCAATTGGACTTCTGTAGCTCCAAAAAATCTACTTCGAGTGTAGGGAGGTCAGAATCCAACAGCATCTGCAGTCCTTTTCAGTCTCTGAATCAGATTTTTGCTCAGGACCCTCAATTTCAGCCAGAAAATACCTGAAATCACAGAAAAACATACAAACTCATAGTAAAGTCCAGAAAAGTGAATTTTAACTAAAAACTAATAAAAATGTACTAAAAACTAACTAGATCATACTAAAAACATACTAAAAACAATGCCAAAAAGCGTATAAATTATCCGCTCATCATACCTCAAGTTTCAATGCAATTACTACTATTTTCTATTCAATTCGATTTATTCCTGTTCTAAGATATTCGTTGCACTTTAACTTGATGAATGTGATGATCCGTGACACTCATCATCATTCTCACTTATGAACGCGCGTGACTGACAACGACTTCCGTTCTACCTTAGACCGAGCACATATCTCTTGGATTCCTTAATCAGAATCTTCGTGGTATAAGCTAGAATTGATGGCGGCATTCATGGAAATCCGGAAAGTCTAACCTTGTCTGTGGTATTCCGAATAGGATTCTGGGATTGAATGACTGCAACGAGCTTCAAACTCCTGAAGGCTGGGCGTCAGTGACAGACGCAAAAGAATCACGGGATTCTATTCCAACCTGATTGAGAACCGACAGATGATTAGCCGTGCTGTGACAGAACATTTGGACCATTTTCACTGAGAGGATGGGATGTAGCCATTGACAACAGGGATGCCCTACATACAGCTTGCCATGGAAAGGAGTAAGAAGGATTGGATGAAAGCAGTAGGAAAGCAGAGATTCAACAGGGACAAGCATCTCCATACGCTTATCTAAAATTCCCACCATTAATTTACATAAGTATTTCTATCCTATTTTATTTATCTTTTAATTATCTAATCCAATCACATTTGAATCAGCTTGACTGAGATCTACAAGATGACCATAGATTGCTTCATACCAACAATCTCCGTGGGATCGACCCTTACTCACGTAAGGTATTACTTGGACGACCCAGTGCACTTGCTGGTTAGTTGTGCGGAGTTGTGACTAAGTGTAATTCACGTGTGAGAGCTACCAAATTATTGGAGCCATTGTTGATGATCACAAATCCGTGCACCAATTTTCTCCTATATATACTAATCTAGTAACTAAGGATTACATAAATATTATAGGCTTAGGCTTGTAGTGTGAAAATCCACTTTCGGGGCCCACTTGGTGAGTGTTTGGGCTGAGTTAAGGGTGTCTCCACGTGCTAGTAAGGTTCTTGGGCGTTGAACGTCCCCTTTGGACTCCCCTTTGGGCATTGGACGCTGGACACCTTTCTGTGGGCGTTGGACGCCAGGACTGGGGTAGATGGCTGGCATTGAATGCCCGTTTTGGGCCTTTATCTCCAAAAACAAGTATAAACTATTATATATTGATGGAAATTCCTAGATGTTAGCTTTCCATAGCTGTTGAGAATGCTCCATTTGGATATCTGTAGTTCCAGAAATGCTTGCTTAAATGCACGGAGGTCAGATCCTGACAACATCTGCTACGCTTTCCTTGCCTCTGAATTAGACTTTGTCAAAACTCTCAGATTTCAGCCAGAAAATACTTGAAATTACCATAAAATACAACAACTCATAGTAGAATCCAAAAATGTGAATTTTACACTAAAACCTATGAAAATATAATAAAACTTAAAACAAAACATGCTAAAAATATATGCAAATGATGTCAAAAAGCGTATAAAATATCCGCTCATCACAACACCAAACTTAAACTATTGCTTGTCCCCAAGCAACTAAAAACAAAGTAGGATAAAAAGAAGAGTAAGATATAATAAATCTTAGAGGTTTCAATGAAGCTCAGTTTCAATTAGATGAGCGGGACATAGTAGCTTTTTGTTTCTGAATAATTTTGGCATCTCACTATCCATTGAAACTCAGAAGTGTTGGCCTATTTAGAAACTTATTGACTCTCCTAGTTTAGTTCTTTTTTATTCTTGAACATAGCTTTTAGAGTCTTGGCCGTGGTCCTAAGCACTTTGTTTTCCAGTATTACCACCAGATACATAAATGCCACAGACACTTAATTGGGTGAACCCTTTCAGATTGTGATTCAGCTTTGCTAGAATCCCCAGATAGAGGTGTCCAGAGTTCTTAAGCATACTCTTTTTACTTTGGGTCACGACTTTAACTTCTCAGTCTTAAGCTTTTTACTTGACACCTTCGCACCACAAGTATATAGTTAGGGACACAGTTCCTTTGGAGTGCTTAGGCCAAGATTTTATTCCTTTTAGGCCCTCCTAACCATTGATGCTCAAAGCCTTGGATCCTTTTACCCTTACTTTTTGGTTTAAAGGGTTATTGGCTTTTTTCTCTTGCCTTTAAGTTTAAAGAGCTATTTGCTTTTTCTATTTTTATTTCTTTTTCTGCTATATTTTTTTCGCAATTTTTTTTGCATATATTGCTTTTTTTGCTACTTTTTCTTGCTTCAAGAATCAATTTTTGAATTTTTCAGATTACCAATAATACTTTTCCTTTTTCATCATTCTTTCAAGAGCCAACATTCTTAATTCCAATTTCAAATATGCACTGTTTATTCATGCATTCAGAAAACAAAAGCGATGTCACCACATCAAGATAATTGAACTATTCTTATTATATAACTAAAAGATTTATGCATCTTAATTTTCATTTTCAAATAAAATTTTCTTTTAAGCAAGGTAAGAGTTATATGAAACATTTTATAATTTTAAGACACAGATAGAAATGATCATGCAATAAGAACACGAGAACAGAAAATAAAACATAATGGAAAATAGAAAAATAACATAAAAGAAAGGGGTGATGGAATGGGACCACCTTAGTGACGGCGGGTACCACTTCCTCTAGGGAATCCAATTGAGCGCTTGATGTTTTCAATGTCACGCCCTTGTCTCTGTTGTTCTTCCCTCATAGCTCTTTAATCTTCTCTAATTTCATTGAGGATGGTGGAATGCTCTTGATGCTCCATCCTCAGTTGATTCATGTTAGAGCTCATTTCTCCTATAGAAGTATGTCGTTGATCCCAATAGCTTTGAGGAGGAAAATACATCCCTTGAGGTATCTCAGAGATCTCATGTTGAGGTGGCTCCATATGCTCATGTTGTGGTTCATGTGCCAGCTCTCTAGTATGCTCCATCCTTCTTTTAGTGATGGGCTTGTCCTCCTCAATGGGAGTGTCACCTTCTATGACAATTTCAACTGAATTGCATAGGTGACAGATAAGATGAGAGAAAGCTAACCTTGCTTGGGTGGAGGGCTTGTCCGTCACTTTGTACAACACTTGAGGTATGACCTCATGTACTTCCACCTCATTTTCGAGCATGATGCAATGAATCATGATGGCTCGGTTTATGGTTACTTCAGACTTGTTGCTAGTAGAGATGATAGAGTGTTGGATAAATTCCAACCATCCTCTAGCTATGGGCCTGAGGTCAGGCCTTCTTAGTTGGATAGGTGATGGATAGAATTTATCATCGATCTAGATTTTCACAAAATAGAATTCCATCATTGAAAGTATAGTTTAGACCAACAATTAATTCCTACATCAAATATTTTAAATTCAAATCAAAATAACTGAGAGTATTAAACGTCGGGTCGTCTTTCCTAGGAGTTGCAATTAAATGTACATTATTGGCTATAAGGAGGAAATGGGGGTTGGATGATGGCAAGGAAATGTAAATAGCAAGAAATTAAATAAGCATGCAAGAAATTAAAGGAAAGCAATTAAAAGCAATGAAAATGGAAATTAAGTGCTAAAAGGGGCTCTTGGTGATAATTGGAGAATTAAGGATTTCTATCCTAGTTGTGGACCACAAACATTGCAATTGTGTGGAATCAATACAAATTAGTCAATCCTCCTTGAGAATTAGTCAAAAGGGCATAATTGGTCTCAATCCATAAGTCCTAGTCAACTCACTAATTACTTAGTGAAAGACTAGCGTCAATGGAAACCAAACCAATTAGCCATTCCCACACTATGCGGAATGGACATCCACAACTCAATTCCACCCAAACCACACAATTTCTCAACCGAGAGTGTGAAAACTAAACATGCAAGGAATTGAAAATCAAAGCAATTAAAGTCAAAGCAATTAAATGCAAGGAAAGTAAACTTCAAATGTAAGAAATCTCTTGGCAAGTAATTGAGAGCTAAGGTTACCTATCCTAGCCATTGACCACAAACACATAATGATTATGAAGAGTTAATCCTACTTAGTCAACCTTACATCGAAGATAGGTCAAGTAGGCATAGTTGATTCCAATCCCTAAGTCCCATGTCAACACTATTAGGTCACTTGGTGTCAAGGAAAACCAAATCAACTAACTACTCTAATGTATCAAACAAGAATGGACATCAATGACTCAAGGATCACCAAAGTCAACAATTTCAAGCCAAGAGTGAAGAAAAACTAAGTGAAAACTAAGCCAAGCATTTTATCAAACACTTGGTGTGCATGAAAATAAAATAATATTAAATTACATTAAAAATAAAATCTAAAATACCAAATACAAGAAAATCATAACAACAACTAAAGAAAGCAATAAATCAACATCAAACATAAATTGCATTAATTGAAGGTAAAATTACAAAGAGAGTTCATAACATAAAAATGACAAAATAAAGGAAGTAACAAGAGAAATAAAGAAGATCAAGATGAAGAAACAAGGAAATATAAAGAAATCTACACTAAAACAAAAATTAAAGTGCTGAAATTAAAAGGAAACTAAGCTAAAAACCCTAATTCTAGAGAGAGGGGGAGCTTCTCTTTCTAGAAACTAAGAGAAAAGCATGTAAAAGCTAAACCTAATTGCCCCCTTCATTACTCTTCACTTTGGAGTTAAATAGCTTCAGAAAATGAGTTAGACTGGGTTTTGGAGGCCCAGAATTCACCCCCAGTTATTTGCATTAATGAGCTCACGTGCATGCAGTCGTGCGTACGCACGACCTATGATGCGTACGCACAGTTGTGCAAAATTCCCATCGTGCGTACGCACGACAATTGGTGCGTACGCACCTTTGCAGCAGCTTCCAAACTCCATTTTCTTCATGATTTCTCCCATTTTGGATGATCTTTCTTCACTTCTTCAACCCAAACTTGCCTTGAAAATCTGAAATCACTCAACAAATACATCAAGACACCAAATGGGATTAAAGTGAATAAAAATTGACTAAATTAAGCACAAAAGAGCATGTTTTCACTTTCAAGCATATTTTAGGAAGAAATCTCAAAAGCATGCTATTTAGATGAATAAATGTGGGTTTATATGATGAAATCCACTCAAATCAATCCAAAATACATCGTAAAATATGGGTTCATCAATTCCCCCACACTTAAACAATAGAATGTCCTCATGCTAATCACAACCAAAGGAGATGAATGAAAGGGTAAAGAGTTATTCAATGCAACTACTTATGTGCATGCAACTATACTAAATGCTAACTATCTCTATCTATACTATGGTTTCTATTGAGTTTGGCAAAAACAAACAAAAGAATCTCAATCAATCTAACAATAAATCATTAGGGCTAAGACAAAGTAACTATAGCAATACGGTCAATGTCCAAAAATTTGATTTGAAATTTTAAAAACTAACATGCAACTTGCAAGAAGATACAAGATAAGGGATGGAATCATAGAATTGAGCAATTGAACCCCTCACCGGATGTGTTTACACTCTAGTCGCTCAATGTTCAGGGCTTAATCACTCAATCCTCCTTTAATCATATGCTTCTCCAAGATTTGCAAGTTGTCTAACAATCAACTAATATTTGATGCATGAATGCAAATATCATGAGGACTTTTAAGGGTTGTAATGGGGCTAGGGTAAGGGCAGGATTAATATGGTTAAGTGGGCTATTAGATTGGATCTTTGATTAGCTCGAGTATCTCACCTAATCATATATCATCCTATATACATATAACAAAACAACCTAACTACCCATTTATCCTTTCTCACATTCACTCATATATCCTCTTTCCAATTCACACACATATGCATCCTTTATTTACATTATTATTTTCTTTTCTTTTCTTCTTCTTCTTTTTTTTTTTTGAGAAACAAAGTATGTACACCAAAATTTTTTCTTTTATTATCAAAAAGAGATGCATATGTTTTAAGTAATAGATACATGAGTGATTAACCATTTTTCCAAATATTCACAACGAATACCCAAAGTAAACTAACTACCAATGTTTTCCCACAAATTCTCCCCACACTTGATTAACACACACACACTCAAACCCAAACTAATCAAAGATACAATTTAAGGACATAATGGTTTTTCACTTAGGGCAAATGATGTGCTTAAAATTAGAACAAAGGGGAATTAAAGGCTCAAAAAGTGGTTTACAAGGGTAGATGTAAGGGTTGGCCATATGGGTTAAGTGAGTTCAATTCAAAGATGGCCTCAATCATACTAAATGCAATTCAAAACATCAAACATAGGACATATAGACTAAAGCAAATCTAAGATTACAATCATAAAAGGAGTTTAACACACAAGAACAAAAATTGTGGTTGAAAATGTGCAACCACACAATCAAAGCTCAAATCTCACTTGGTATTTGTTCAAGCTCTTTTCTATGTTCCATAAAAGGATACTTCAAACAAGTTCAAAAACAATTTTCAAATCCAATCAATGGAATGCCCAAAAAGAGATTTCATGAAAATTCTTTGTAATTTTACCAAACTTATTTATCCTACTATGCAAATGCAAACATTTACTAAAATAAAACTATAAGCATTAAAGAGATATGTACAAACAATACCAAACAAAGTATAATGCAATAAAAGACTAACAAATATTCACAAAAATATACTATGAAAACTAGAAAAATAGTGCAAGTGTTGAGAAAGAGAGAATTTACGTCCCAAAAGATGTGGATCCTCCCCTAGACTTAAACATTGCATGGTCCTCCATGCATGCACTTAATCCGGGGGTGAAGAAATGCTATAAGAGGTTCCACCTTCAGCCGGTGGGCATTGGGGCTCCGGGTTGCTGTATGAACACACAAACAATAAGAATTGAGGAAAAATAAGGTATGTGGTGTGATAAAAGACAATATGTGTATTCTAAGTGCGTGCGGTTTACAACACATACATTGATCAAGCAAAACGGAAACCACATAATCAAAAGAAATAACATGCATTTGTCAATTAGATGGCCGAGGTTGCAAGTGAAGACTAAGCAAAACTTAAGGTACAAGCAACCGTAGGTAACCTCAAAAGTGAATTGAGTATTTGAAATATTGGATATTTAAATTGTGCAAGTGAAAGCTCAAAATTAATAGAAAATGGCACAATTAACAATAACCAATTCAATGATAGAAAGAGACTACTTATTCATCCTTAGGAATAATGAAATCACATGTATAAGGTGCTTGTTACAAAAAGTGACAAGTCTTAATAAGAATCAAGTCAAGTCGACTAAAAAAAATGCAAAGTATTAGCAAGGAACAAATACCTTGTTATGTGATTATATTCACTAAAATAAAATCATGATGAATAAGTAGTTCAACTCAATTCACTAAAGTTATTATGCACTTATAGAAATTTCACCTAATACACAACAACATGTAAATGTACAAAACCAATAAGGTGCTAATAATTTAAAGCAAGGTATAAGTGCATTAATGAAATTCAATCAAGAAGCAACCCAATCAACATCAAACAAACACTTGCAACTTATTCAATCAACAAATAACTAAACAAAAACTAACATAATTACTAAAATAAAAATGAAATGCAAACAAAACAAAGTAAAACAAGTAGAAAAGAAGGCAAAAGCAGGAGAAGAAAGGGGTGGAAAAAGGAAGAAGAGAAGAAGTAGAGGGAAGAGAAGACAAGAAGTGTAACAGTGAGGAAACATGGGCGTGCGTACGCACAGGTATGTGAGCGTACGCACACTAGGTGAATGAGGGAAGGTGTGCGTCCGCACCAGGTGTGCGAACGCTATTGGCAGAGAGGGAATCAAGATGCGTGCGTACGCACGCACAGAACACTTTTTTTTGACATGAAGCGTCACAACTGCCAGCTACATCGCCTCCTGTGCGTGCGCACACAGATCCGTGCGTGCGCACAAGAGGCTAAAAAAAGAGGGTGCGGACGCACAAGGTGTGCTAACGCTCCTAGCAGAAGAGGCACAAGCTGGTGTGCGCACGCACAGGTGGGTGCATGCGCACAGAACGCGAAAATTGGGGTTGTGTTCATACACACAGGTGTGTGCGCACGCACATGCTCTATTTTTCTAAAACATTGTTAGTGCTCTAAGGCACCAAACTTGAAATTCAAAATAGCTTCTCAACCCCAAAACATGTTATTCATCAAAAACACATAATCTAAAGTAAAATCTAAGTAAATTAAGTTTGAATTTAAACTAAGCTTAAGCTATCTACAAGAGACAAAATGCAATAAATTGAAACTATGTACAAAGAGAGGGTTAGAAAGGTGTTACCATGGTGGGGTGTCTCCCACCTAGCACTTCTATTTAGAGTCCTTAAGTTGGACTTTATTGAGAAGCTCTGACAATGCTTGGGTCTCCAAACTCTCCATTGATTGCACCAACCTTTGATGGAGTGTCCAACAAGCTAGTAGATCCCAACAACAAAACAAGAAAGCAAACAAGAAAAACATATTCACAAAAACAAAAAGCAAGCTATTCACATATTAAGTTATTCACAATCAACCAAAAATAAGCAAGCAACATATGTACAATCAACCAAAAAGTAAGCTATTTACAATATTCACATATGCACAATAGCAAAAAATATACACCATTGCAACTCTCCAGCAACGGCGCCAAATTTGATGAATAGAATTTATCGTCGATCTAGATTTTCACAAAATAGAATTCCATCGTTGAAAGTATAGTCTAGACCAACAATTAATTCCTACATCAAATGTTTTAAATTCAATTAAAATAACCGAGAGTATTAAATCTCGGGTCGACTTCCCTAGGAGTTGCAATTAAATGTACATTATTGGGTATAAGGAGGAAACGAGGGTTGGATCATGGCAAGAAAATGTAAATAGCAAGAAATTAAAGGAAAGCAATTAAAAACAATAAAAATAGAAATTAAGTGCTAAAAAGGGCTCTTGGTGATAATTGGAGAATTAAGGATCCCTATCCTAGTTGTGGACCACAAACATGGCAATTGTGAGGAATCAATCCAAATTAGTCAATCCTCCATGAGAATTAGTCAAAAGGGCATAATTGGTCTCAATCCATAAGTCCTAGTCAACTCACTAATTACTTAGTGAAAGACTAGCGTCAATGGAAACCAAACCAATTAGCCATTCCCACACTATGCGGAATGGACATCCACAACTCAATTCCATCCAAACCACACAATTTCTCAACCAAGAGTGTGAAAACTAAACATGCAAGGAATTGAAAATCAAATCAATTAAATGCAAGGAAAATAAACTTCAAATGCAAGAAATCTCTTGGAAAGTAATTGAGAGCTAAGGTTACCTATCCTAGCCATTGACCACAAATACATGATGATTATAAAGAGTTAATCCTACTTAGTCAACCTTACATCGAAGATAAGTCAAGTAGGCATAGTTGATTCCAATCCCTAAGTCTCAAGTCAACACTATTGGGTCACTTGGTGTCAAGAAAAATCAAATCAACTGACTACTCTAATGTATCAAACAAGAATGGACATCAATGACTCAAGGATCACCAAAGTCAACAATTTCAAGCCAAGAGTGAGGAAAAATTAAGTGAAAACTAAGCCAAGCATTTTATCAAATACTTGGTGTGCATGAAAATAAAATAATATTAAATTGTATTAAAAATAAAATCTAAAATACCAAGTGCAAGAAAATCATAACAACAACTAAAGAAAGTAATAAATGAACATCAAACATAAATTGCATTAATTGAAGGTAAAATTAACAAAGAGTGTTCATAACATAAAAATGACAAAATAAAGGAAGTAACAAGAGAAATAAAGAAGATCAAGATGAAGGAACATGGAAATATAAAGAAATCTACACTAAAACAAGAACTAAAGTTCTAAAATTAAAAGGAAACTAAGTTAAAAACCTTAATTCTAGAGAGAGGGGGGAGCTTCTCTCTCTAGAAACTAAGAGAAAAGCATGTAAAAGCTAAACCTAATTGCCCCCCTTCATTCCTCTTCACTTTGGCCTTAAATAGCTTCAGAAAATGAGTTGGACTGGGTTTTGGAGGTTCAGAATTCACCCCCAGTGATTTGCATTATTGAGCTCACGTGTATGCAGTCGTGCGTACGCACGACTTATGATGCATACGCACAGTTGCGCAAAATTCCCATCATGCGTATGCACGACAATTGGTGCATATGCATCTTTGCACAAAGTCGCCGTTGTGTGTACGCACGCATCACTGTGCTTACGCACCTTTGTAGTAGCTTTCAAACTCCATTTTCTTCATGATTTCTCCCCTCTTGGATGCTCTTTCTTCACTTTTTCAACCTAAGCTTGCCTTGAAAACCTGAAATCACTCAACAAATATATCAAGGCATCAAATGGGATTAAAGTGAATAAAAATTGACTAAAATAAGCACAAAAGAGCATGTTTTCACTTTCAAGCACATTTTAGGAAGAAATCTCAAAAGCATGCTATTTAGATGAATAAATGTGGGTTTATATGATGAAATCTACTCAAATCAATCCAAAATACATCGTAAAATATGAATTCATCAATAGGCTTACCTTGGGAATTTTTTTCCACTGTGCTCCTTCCACATAGATGTTTGAGAGAACTTGATCTAGCATTTGATCAAAATTAACCCTTCTAGTGTAAGGATGTGGGTCTCCTTGCATCAAAGGCAAGTTGAATGCCAACCTCACACTTTTCGGACTAAAGTCCAAGATTCTTCCATGGACCATAGTGCTCCAATTTTTAGGATGTGGGTTCACACTAATGTCATAGTTTTTCGTGACCCATGCATTAGCATAGAACTCTTGCACCATTAAGATCCCAACCTCTTGGATGGGATTGGTTAGGACTTTCCAACCTCTTCTCTGGATTTCATGTCAGATCTCCGGGTACTCATTCTTCTTAAGCTTAAAAGGGACCTCAGGGATCACCTTTTTCTTTACCACTACTTCATAGAAGTGGTCTTGGTAGATTTTTATGATAAATCTTTCCATCTCCCAAGAGTCGGAGGTGGTGGCTACTACCTTTTCTTTCCTCTTTCTAGAGGGTTCTCTGGTCTTGGGTGCCATAAGTGGGATAGAAAGCAAAAAGCAAGGCTTTTCCAACACCAAACTTAAAACTTTGCTTGTCCTCGAGTAAAAATAAACAAAAGAGAAGAATAGAGTAGAAGAAGAAGATAACAGATGGAGATAGAGAGAGAAGAGTAATTCGGCCAAGTAAAGGCTAAAGGCGTATGAGTAGTGTATGGGATAAGTGGAATGAGGGGGTATTTATAGGGAGGGTATGGTTAGGGTTTCGAATTAGTTAGGGGGAGGGAATATGGGTGGGAGTTATGATGATTTTGGGGAAGATCTATGGATGTGATTGGTTGAGGGTTTATAGGGAAGAGTGTCTGGGGAAGTGTGAAAAGAAGAGAGAAGAAGGTGGGGTAGGTGAAGATGCTATGGGACCCACTGGTCCTGAGAGGCAAGGGAATTAAAATTCCCTATCTCTTGATGCGCCACTATTTCGTGGTACATTTCGTGCGTAATTTAGAGGATTTCATCAACTTCCTCACACTTAGCCACACAAAATGCATGGTTTTGTTTTTTCTTCTTAATTTCGCTTAATGGTTGAAAACATGCTTTTTAGGCCCTAAATGAGCTATATTTTTATCTCCCTTTATTACCATTCGATGCCGTTATCTGTTTGTTATGTGATCTCAGAGCTTATAGGGGCAAGAATATTCTAGAAGAGGGAAAGGAAGCATGCATAAATGGAAGGAGCAAAAAAATGGAGCTTTGGAGCACGAGCATCGACGCGCATGCACAAACAACGCGCACGCGTAGGGAGCTGAATCTTGGAATTGGCGCGCGAAAAAGGACGCATATGCGTGGCTGGCCAAAACTCTCATCGACACGTAGGCACGCTTGACGCGTACGCGTGGATCGCAAAAGCCCATCGACACATACACGTGACCCACGCGTATGCGTGACGCGCGCACGTGACCTCTTTAATGAAAATGTGCCTGGCGATTTCAGAGAAGCTCATGACCTAATTCTGAGTGGAATTCAGGCAGGAAAAGAATAAAAGAGCCAAGGATTGAAGGGTATTTACACTTTTGAGGGTTAGTTTTTGGAAGTTACACTTTTAGAGAGAGAAACTCCAACTTCTCTCTAAGCTTTTGGCTTTCTCAATTCCAATTGCACTTGGATCCTGTGGTTAGATCTGAATTTAATTCAATTTCACATTGTTCTAGTTGTAGATCTTTCTCTTCTACTCTCAATTTTGTGTTCTTGCTACTCTAGCATTGTAGATCTTGGATCTAGATCTTGTTACTTTGATTTTTATTAATGCATTGATGAATTTCATGTTAATTGTTGTTAATTGTTGATTGTTGTTAATTGCTTGCAATAGATAGCTTTAATTCAATTTCCTTTCTCAATTTCATGATGTCTTCCATTATTGCTCACCAATTTTTTGAGAAAATGTCAACTATAGCTATAGAGTAGAATTTCATTCTTGGCTTAGGGGTTGGATAATTGGAGACACTTGAATTGTCAAAGCTCTTGTTGATTGATAATTAAAAATTGCTAATTGATTTGAATGACACTAACTCTAGTCTCTCACTAGGATTAGACTAGGACTTGTGGACTCAAATTGATTATCTCTACTTGACTTTTCTTCATAGTTAGAGGTTAACTAAGTGGAGCACTAACCAATTGATGTCACAATTGATGGAGATAATAATGATAGGAATTGGAATTCCCAACCCTAGCCAAGGTTCTTATATAGGTTGATTGTCACTCATTCTTGCTTAGTTCAATCTCTTGTGTCCCTTAGCCTACTTGATTACTTGTTCATGCAAGCTTGTTTACATTTCTCATATTCAACCTCAAACACCAAGGGAACTCCTAACCAATGATGTGCACCTTAGGGCAACTCCTCGGGAGAACGACTCGGGACTAATACTCTTGGTTATTGATTTGAATTGTGGACACACATTTTCTTTGTTTGATGCGTTATAGTTTGTTGGTTTAGACTATACTCACGACATAATTCTATTGGAAAATTCTATACCGACAAAATATAGTTCATCAAAATGGCGCCATTGCTGGAGAAGTTGCAAATGTGTGCCATGTTGTTGGTTAGGGTAAATATGTGGATATGTGAATACTTGCATTTTCATTGATTGTTTGCTAGTTCAATTGTTAGTTAGGATTAATCTTTGTTTAATGCATTTTCTTGTCATGAGCTCCATGCCTCTTTCATTGAATGACGTGTTCACTACTAGATCCGAGCTTAGCCATTTTTGATCCCGAAATTGAGAGAACTTTGTTCCATATTAGGCAAGCTCGGAGAAGGTTAGCCTTTGGAGGTGGTGAAAGGGTTTTGATGGAGGAAAAATCGTCGGTAAAGAATTTCACAAAAATAGTCGCGTTGCAAGTATAGATCTAAACCAATAATTAAACCTCAATCAAATTTAATTTGTCTGTCACTAAAGCAAACCCAATAAAAACCGAAGTATTAAACCTCGGGTCGTCTCTCAAGGACTTGCAGGGAAGTGTACTTATAATTGGTTATGAGATTGTATCTTTTTGGGTTTTTAATTGTTGAACAAGGAATGTAAATGAAAAGAAGATAAATTAATAATTAAGAAAGGTCCTAGCAAGGATTGATAATTAGAATTCCTATCCCTATTATCATAGTCACTTGTGATGGTAATTTCCTTTTGCTATCACTTAATTAACCTCTAACAATGAAGGAAAGTCAAGTGAGTAAAGTTAACTTAAGTTCACAAGTCCTAGTCAAAGACTAGCGTTAGTGAACCTCAAGCCAACTAGCATGTTTCAATCACCAACCAACAAGAGACTTTGACAATTCAAGAGTCTCTAGTTACTTAATCTAAGCTAAGAACATAAAAAGCTAATTTAAAATCCAACCAAGCATTTTATCAAACACTTGGTGGGCACAAAATAAAAGCATAGAAAATCAAAAAGAGAATGTAAAATCTAAAACCAATAATTGCAAAATCAATGATAACAAATAAAGGAAGAAGCAATAAACATGAAATACCTCAAATTGCATAAAAAGGAAAATTAAATCTAACATGAGAATTCATAAACTAAATTGGCAACATGAAGTAATCAACAAGGGAAATAAATAAACTGGAATGCTAGAGCAATTAAAAGTAGAAGAGAAACTAAATTGAAATAAGATAGAATTCAGAAATTGGAAAGGAATAAAACTAAGACCTAAAATCTAGAGAGAGGAGAGAGCCTATCTCTTTAGAAAACTACATCTAAAACCTCAAATTATGTGAATAAGAAGTGTCTAATTGATTCCCCCACTCTGCAGCCTCTAATATGTGTTTTCGAGCTTGGAACTGGGCCAAAAACAGCCCAGAAATCGCCTCGACGCTTCTTGCAAAATGCAGCACGTGATGCTTTGTCATGCGTACACGTCATCCACGCGTACGTGTCGCTCGTCTTCTGCGCCAGTCACGCGTACGTGTCACTGCCATCTTCTCAAAACATCATTTTCTTGCGTTCCTTCCATTTTTGCATGCTTTCTTTCCGTCTTCTAAGCCATTCCTGCCCTATAAAGCCTAAAAACACTTAAAACACAGATCACGGCATCGAATGGTAGTAAAAGGTAATTAAAAATTGACAATTTAAAGGCCTAGAAAACATGTTTTCAACGATATCATAGAATTAGGAAGGAAAATGTAAAACACGCAATTCATATGCATATGTGTGAGAATAATGGATAAAATCCGCTTAATTCAATACAAAATAAACCATAAAATAGCGGTTTATCAGGTTCCTACCAATTCACCAACCTTATCCGAAGGTGAATCAGAATCGTCATTCGAAGAAGGAACGATATACTCTTCCATAGATACTACTAATACCTCTTCCATTGATCTAGGTAGTGAAACTATGGCCGCTCCAAGGAGAGTTACTTTTAAGGAAGCTGGTGCTCTGAACTTTGTTCTTCAACCACTTTAAGTGCTCTATCCGAACTTGAATGCTAATTTTGAGCTCAAGACCACCTTGATTAATCTCTACCCAAGTTTCACGAACTCCCCGCCCAAGATCCTACTAGACACCTTAGAGACTTTCAAGGTGTATGTTCAACAACTAGGCGGGAAGGTTTCAACGAGGTTGCTATTTGGTTGTTTGCCTTCCCATTCTCACTTGAGGGAAGAGTCAAAGAGTGGTTTTACACTTTGCCCAAGGAGATTGTTGGTGACTGGAATTTGCTTAGAAGGGAGTTCTTAGATAAATTCTTTCCCCCGGAAGTGACCGATTGATTGAGGAAAGAAATTTCATGCATTGTCCAAGGTGAAATGGAGACTCTATACGAGTATTGGGAAATGTTTCAGAGACTACTTGACTCATGCCCCCACCATATGATTGACACTCTAGTGTTGATTAGCTATTTTTGCCAAGGAATGAAGCCACAAGACAAGATCCTCTTGGATGACTCAAGTAATGGTTTCTTGACAAAGTATAGAATGGCGGAAGAGGCATGGAAATTGATCATCAATTTGGCCGAGTCCACCCAACACACTAGACAAAGAACCAACCATCCAAGAGCTATAAATGACGTTTCTACTAGTGGTGAGACCTCCGCCCTTACCCAAACCTTGGGAGAAATGACAAATATTCTCAAGCAACTTCAACTTAACCAACAACAATCTCCACCTCCTCAACCACAACAAAGTCAACAATTGGTCCCCCAAAGAGTGTGCAATATTTGCTCTTGTTACACCCATTACACTGATGAATGGCCAAACCTCCAAGAAGACAATACCTTAGTGGCTACTAATGCCTACTACAATCACCCAAACCAAGGTTATCACCAATAAAGAGGCAACTATAGTCAAGGGGGCAATCTTAGTCAAGGGTGGCAAGACAATTCCAACCAAGGATGGAGGAACAATTCCAACCAAGGATGGAGGGACAATTATAACCAAGGAGGTAGGGATAATGGAGGGAATCAAAGGTGGAACAACAACCATCAACAAAACCGCTACCCACAAAATCCTCCATACTCTGAACAAAATCAAGGAAGGAACTACCAAACCTACCAACCACCACACCAAAGACAAGCACCCCAACCCTATCAACCAACAAACCCCTAAATCACCTATCCTCCCCCCTCTTGCAACCAAGATAAGGCACTCTGTTTTATCCTTCAAGGACAAAGAGAACTTCAAACCACACTTACCTCTAGTCTCACCGGTCTTACATCCACTCTTCAAGCCCTTATAGCCCGCATAGAACCACCTTCAACCTCCACTCCTCAAGCCTCAAGTTCTAGTGCTTTACCCTCTCAACCTCTACCCAACCCCAAGGGTGGCATTAATGTTATTACCTTGAGGTCCGACACCAAATTTCAAGAGAGGAGTCATGAAGAGCCAAGCCTAATAGAGGTCACTCAAGATGAGGATGTGGTTGAGATAGAAGAAGTCGAAGAAGAGGATGAAGCACAAGAGGTAGTTGAAGAAGTGATTGCTGAACCAAGGGGCGGAATGCCAAAAGATGGGGATGTCTTGTAAGAAGCTACTCCAATACCATTTCCCACATTGGCAAGGAAGACTAACAAGCAAGTTGAGTTAGACCCCAAAATGGTGGAGATGTTCAAGAAGGTTGAGGTAACCATTCCTTTCTTTGATGCTATCCGCCAAGTTCCTAAATATGCAAAGTTTCTAAAGGACTTATGTATGCACAAGGAGAAAATTTGCGAATTAGAAACTATACCATTGAGGAGCTCAATTTCTGCCTTAATGGATGGGGTACCGGAAAAGTGTGGTAACCCCAGCCCTTGCCTAGTGACTTGCACCATAGATGAAGTTCAATTTGTTGCTTGTATGTGCGATCTTGGCGCTTGAGTGAGTATTATGCCCTTGTCCATCTATGAGGTTTTAAAGCTTCCACTGTTGAAGCGGTCGGCCGCTCGGTTTATTTTAGCAGACAAAAGCATAATTTCCGTGGTTGGTATAGCGGAGGATGTTCTAGTGAGTATAAAGGGGTTGGTTTTCCCAATTGATTTCCATATTCTCAAGATGCCCCCTAGTGACTCCAGTAGGACATCATCTATTTTGCTTGGGAGGCCATTCTTGAAGACCTCCAGGTTCAAATTAGATGCATTTTCAGGCACCTACTCGTTTGAGATCGATAAAAGAGAAGTGAGCTTTAATCTTGATGAAGCCATGAAACACCCACCGGAGGATTACTCTATCTTCCGGTGTGATTTGATTGATAATGTTGTAGCCAAAGTCCATCAAGATGGCTTTGATGGAAAGAGTATGAATCAAGACCCAAGTATGGGGAGTGATGAGCGGATAATTTATACGCTTTTTGGCATTGTTTTTAGTATGCTTTTAGTATGTTTTAGTTAGTTTTTATTATATTTTTATTAGTTTTTATTTAAAATTCACTTTTCTGGACTTTACTATGAGTTTGTGTGTTTTTCTGTGATTTCAGGTATTTTCTGGCTGAAATTGAGGGACCTGAGCAAAAATCTGATTCAGAGGCTGAAAAGGGCTGCAGATGCTGTTGGATTCTGACCTCCCTGCACTCGAAGTGGATTTTCTGGAGCTACAAATACCCAATTGGCGCGCTCTCAATTGCGTTGGAAAGTGGATTTCCAGGGCTTTCCAGAAATATATAATAGTTCATACTTTGCCCGAGATTTGATGGCTCAAACAGGCGTTCCAAGTCAGCTTCAAAATTCCCGGCGTTAAACGCCGGAACTGGCACAAAAGTGGGAGTTAAACGCCCAAACTGGCACAAAAGCTGGCGTTTAACTCCAAGAAAAGTCTCTACACATGGAAGCTTCAATGCTCAGCCCAAGCACACACCAAGTGGGCCCGAAAGTAGATTTTTACGTCATTTACTCATTTCTGTAAACCCTAGGCTACTAGTTCTCTATAAATAGGACCTTTTGCAATTGTATTTGAGGGAATCTTTCAATCTTCGGATCATCTTTTGATCATGTTTTTATGATTGAACCCTCTTTGGGAGGCTGGCCATTTGGCCATGCCTAGACCTTGTTCTTATGTATTTTCAACGGTAGAGTTTCTACACACCATAAATAAAGGTGTGGAGCTCTGCTGTACCTCGAGTATTAATGCAATTACTATTGTTCTTCTATTCAATTCAGCTTATTCTTGTTCTAAGATATCACTTGTTCCTCAACTTGATGAATGTGATGACCTGTGACACTCATCATCATTCTCACCTATGAATGTGTGCCTGACAACCACCTCCGTTCTAAGATATCTCTTGGATTCCTTAATCAAAATCTTCGTGGTATAAGCTAGAATCCATTGGCAGCCATTCTTGAGAATCCGGAAGGTCTAAACCTTGTCTGTGGTATTCTGAGTAGGATTCAGGGATTGAATGACTGTGACGAGTTTCAAACTCGCGATTGTGGGGCGTTAGTGATAGGCGCAAAAGAATCACTGGATTCTATTCCGACATGATCGAGAACCGACAGATGAATAGCCGTGCTGTGACAGAGCGCGTTGAACATTTTCACTGAGAGGACGGGATTGTAGCCATTGACAACGGTGATGCCCAACATATAGCTTGCCATGGAAAGGAGTAAGAAGGATTAGATGAAGACAGTAGGAAAGCAGAGAGACGGAAGGGACAAAGCATCTCCATACGCTTATCTGAAATTCTCACCAATGAATTACATAAGTATCTCTATCTTTATTTTATGTTTTATTCATCTTTTAATTATCAATCCTCCATAACCATTTGAATCCGCCTGACTGAGATTTACAAGATGACCATAGCTTGCTTCATACCAACATCTCCGTGGGATCGACCCTTACTCGCATAAGGTTTATTACTTGGACGACCCAGTGCACTTGCTGGTTAGTTGTGTGAAGTTGTGCTAAAGAGTTGAGATTGCAATTGAGCGTACCATGTTGATGGCGCCATTGATGATCACAATTTCGTGCACCAAGTTTTTGGCGCCGTTGCCGAGGATTGTTTGAGTTTGGACAACTGACGGTTCATCTTGTTGCTTAGATTAGGTAATTTTATTTTATGTTTAAGCTTTTTACTTTTCGAAAATTTTTCAAAAATACAAAAAAATATTTCTATTTTGTTCTTCAGAGTTTTTAAGAATGGATTCTAGAGTTTCATGATGATTTGTTGAAGTATGGCTGGCTGTGAAGCCATGTCTAATCTTTTGGACCGAGGTTTCAACTTATCATCACAAGAGCTTGTTGATTTCAATCAATTTTGCTGTTGTGAGCAATGATCTGCTAAAGCTTGGCTGGCCATTGGCCATGTCTAGTGTTTTGGACCGGAGCTTTCACTGAAAGCTTGGCTGGCTGTGAAGCCATGTCTAATTCCTGGACCGAAGTCTTAGACTAGCATTGCAATGATTCCTGGAATTCTCATTAAGAATTTTGAACCCTTGTTTTTCTTTTCCACTCAATTTTCGAAAAAGAACAAAAAAATTTATAAAATCTTAAAATCAAATATATTTTTATGTTTATTGTTTGAGTCTAGTGTCTAATTTTAAATTTCGTGTCAATTGCATGTCTTTATTCTTCTAATTTTCGAAAATTACATGCATTATGTTCTTCATTGATCTTCAAGTTGTTCTTGATGATTTCCTTGCTCTGATCTTTAAATTCTCTTGTCTTGAGTGTTTTGTTATTTCTCATATGCATTCTCAATTTGTTAGTGTCAATAGTATACAAACTTCTAAGTTTGGTGTCTTGCATGCATTGTTTATTTGATCTTAGCTTCATTTTGATTATTCCTCATCATTAAAAATTCAAATTTTTTTTTAATTTGTGTCTTTTCAAGTCAATAATACAGAGAATTGAAGATTCAAAACATGCAACAGAGGAATTACACAGAAAAAGATGGGCGTTCAAAACGCCCAGTGAAGAAGGAAAACTGGCGTTTAAACGCTAGCCAGGGTACCTGGCTAGGCGTTTAACGCCCAAAAGGGTAGCATTTTGGGCGTTAAACGCCAGAATGGATACCATTCTGGGCGTTTAACGCCAGGATGATACAAGAGGGAAAATTTTATTTTTAATTCAATTTTTTTTTCAAGTTTTCATAATTTTTAAAAATCAAATCTTTTTCAAACCATATCTTTTCAATCATATATTTTCAAAATCAATTTCTTTCCATCCTCAAAAATACTTGCCTACAATTAATGATTTGATTCAACATTTCAAGTATGTTGCCTTTTCTGTTAAGAAAGGTTTAATGTTTGAATCATATCCTTTAAATTTCTTGTTAGCCAAGTCATTAATTTTAAAAATCAAATCTTTTTTAAATTGTTTCTCAATCATATCTTTTCAATCATATCTTTTTAAAACCATAACTCTTCAATCATATCTTCTTAATCACATCTTTTTCCAAATAATTTTCAATCTTTTTAATTTCTAGTTTCAAAATCTTTTTCAAAAATCACTTTATTTCTTTCCTAACTTTAATTTTCGAAAATTATTCTTTAATTTTTCAAAAATTTCTTCAAAATCTTTTAATTTATTTTCGAAAATTCTTCCCCTCTTCTCACATCCTTCTATTTAAGGACTAACACTCCTTCACTATCAATAATTCGAACTCTATCTCTCTTGATAAGTTTGAATTCTTCTTCTTCTACCTCCTCCTTCTATTCTTCTTTTCCTCTGACATCTTAAGGAATCTCTATACTTTGACATAGAGGATTCCATATTTTCTTGTTCTCTTCTCTTTCATATGAGTAGGAGAAAAGACAAAAGCATTCTTGTTGAGGCTGACCCTAAACCTGAAAGGACCTTGAAGCGAAAGATAAGAGAAGCTAAAGCACTACTCTCTGTAGATGACCTAACAGAAATCTTCAAACAAGAAGAAGCATGGCAGCCGAAAACAACAACAATGCCATCAATGCAAGGAAGGTGCTGGGTGATTTTACTGCACCTACTCCCAACTTCTATGGGAGAAGAATCTTTATCCTTGCCATTGGAGCAAACAACTTTGAGCTTAAGCCTCAATTAGTTTCTCTAATGCAACAGAATTGCAAGTTCCATGGACTTCTATTGGAAGATTCTCATCAGTTTTTAGCTGAATTCTTGCAAATCTGTGACACTGTCAAGACCAATGGGGTTGACCCTGAGGTCTACAGACTTATGCTATTTCCTTTTGCTGTAAGAGACAGAGCTAGGATATGGTTTGACTTACAACCTAAAGAAAGCCTGAACTCTTGGGAAAAGCTAGTCAATGCCTTCTTGGCAAAGGTCTTTCCACTTCAAAAATTGAGTAAGCTTATAGTGGAAGTCCAAACCTTCAGACAGAAGGAAGGTGAATCCCTCTATGAAGCTTGGGAAAGATACAAACAATTGATCAGGTGTCCTTTTGACATGCTTTCTGAATGGAGCATCATAGGTATCTTCTATGATGGTCTGTCTGAATTATCCAAGATGTCATTAGACAGCTCTGCTAGAAGATCTCTTCATCTGAAGAAGATGCCTGCAGAAGCTCAAGAACTCATTGAAATGGTTGCAAATAACCAATTCATGTACACTTCTGAAAGGAATCCTGTGAACAATGGGACGAATCAGAAGAAAGGAGTTCTTGAGATTGATACTCTAAATGCGATATTGGCTCAGAACAAAATATTGACTCAGCAAGTCAATATGATTTCTCAAAGTCTGTCTAGAATGCAAGCTGCACCAGGCAGTACTAAGGACGCTTCATCTGAAGAAGAAGCTTATGATCCTGAGAACCCATCAATGGAAGAGGTGAATTACATGGGAAAACCCTATGGAAACACCTATAATCCTTCATGGAGAAATCATCCAAATCTATCATGGAAGGATCAACAAAGACCTCAACAAGGTTTCAACAATAATAATGGTGGAAGAAACAGATTTAGCAATGGCAAGCCTTTTCCATCATCTTCTCAGCAACAGACAGAGAATTTTAAGCAGAGCCACTCTGACTTAGCAACCATGGTCTCTGATCTAATCAAAACCATTCAAAGTTTCATGACTGAAACAAGGTTCTCCATTAGAAACTTGGAGGCACAAGTGGGTCAGCTGAGTAAGAAAGTTACTGAACTCCCTCCTAGTACTCTTCCAAGCAATACAGAAGAGAATCCAAAAGGAGAGTGTAAGGCCATCAACATGGCCGAAATTGGAGAGGAGGAAGAGGCAGTGATCGCTACTGAGGAAGACCTCAATGGACGTCCACTGGCCTCCAATGAGTTCCCTAATGAGGAACCATGGAAATCTGAGGCTCACATTGAGACCATAGAGATTTCATTGGATTTACTTCTGCCATTCATGAGCTCTGATGAGTATTTTTCCTCTGAAGAGGATGAAGATGTCACTGAAGAGCAAGTTGCTAAGTACCTTGGAGCAATCATGAAGCTAAATGACAAGTTATTTGGTAATGAGACATGGGAGGACGAACCCCCTTTGCTCACCAAAGACCTGGATGACTTGACTAGGCAGAGATTACCTCAAAAGAGACAGGACCCTGGGAAGTTCTCAATACCTTGTACATTAGGCACCATGACCTTCCAGAAGGCTCTGTGTGACCTAGGGTCAAGCATAAACCTTATGCCTCTCTCTGTAATGGAGAAGCTAGGGATCTTTGAGGTACAAGCTGCAAGAATCTCACTAGAGATGGCAGACAATTCAAGAAAACAAGCTTATGGACTTGTAGAGGATGTTCTGGTAAAGGTTGAAGACCATTACATCCCTGCTGATTTCATAGTCCTAGAGACTGGGAAATGCATGGATGGATCCATCATCCTTGGCAGACCCTTCCTAGCCACAGCAAAGGTTGTGATTGATGTTGACAGAGGAGAATTGATCATTCAAGTGAATGAAGAATCCTTTGTGTTTAAGGCTCAAGGATATCCCTCTGTAACCATGGAGAGGAAGCATGAAGAGCTTCTCTCAAAACAGAGTCAAACAGAGCTCCCACAGTCAAACTCTAAGTTTGGTGTTGGGAGGCCACAACCAAATTCTAAGTTTGGTGTTGAACCCCCACATTCAAACTCTAAGTTTGGTGTTGGGAGGTTCCAACATTACTCTGAACATCTGTGAGGCTCCATGAGGGCCTACTATCAAGCTACTGACATTAAAGAAGCGCTTGTTAGGAGGCAACCCAATGTTATATTTATCTATTTTCCATTGTTATTTTATGTTTTCTATAGGTTGATGATCATGTGAAGTCACAAAAATAATTGAAAAAGCAAAAACAGAATGAAAAACAGAAAGAAAAATAGCACACCCTGGAAGAAAACCTTGCTGGCGTTTAAACGCCAGTAAGGGCAGCAAATGGGCGTTTAACGCCCAGTCTGGCACTATTCTGGGCGTTTAACGCCAGAAAGGGGCACCAGACTGGCGTTTAATGCCAGAAAGGGGAACCAGATTGGCGTTTAACGCCAGAAAAGGGCAGCAGCCCGGCGTTTAACGCCAGGATTGGCAGAAAGGGCATTTTACACGCTACTTGGTGCAGGGATGAGCTATCCTTGACACCTCAGGATTTGTGGACCCCACAAGATCCCCACCTACCCCACCACTCTCTCTCTTCTTCACCTATTCACCAATCACCTCAATAACTCTTTCCCAAAAAAACTCCTCACCTATCAAATCCCACCATTCTCTTCACCACTCACATTCATCCTTCATAAAACCCCACCTACCCCACCATCCAAATTTAAACCACTTTCCCTCCCAAACCCACCCATAATAGCCGAACCCTACCCCTCTTTCCACCCCTATATAAACCCTACTTCACTCCTTCATTTTCACACAGCCTAAACACTACTTCTCCCCCTAAGCTGAACCACAAAAGCCCCCTCCATCTCCTCTATTTCCTCTTCTTCTACTCTTTTCTTTTCTCTTTTACTCGAGAATGAGCAAACCTTTTAAGTTTGGTGTGGTAAAAGCATTGCTTTTTGTTTTTCCATAACCATTTATGGCACCTAAGGCCGGAGACACCTCTAGAAAGAGGAAAGGGAAGGCAAAAGCTTCCACCTCCGAGTCATGAGAGATGGAGAGATTTATCTCAAGGGTGCATCAAGACCACTTCTATGAAGTTGTGGCCATGAAGAAGGTGATCCCCGAGGTCCTTTTCAAACTCAAAAAGAGTGAATATCCGGAGATCCGACATGAGATCCAAAGAAGAAGTTGGGAAGTTCTTACCAACCCCATTCAACAAGTCAGAATCTTAATGGTTCAAGAGTTCTATGCCAATGCATGGATCACCAAGAACCATGATCAAAGTGTGAACCTGGACCCAAAGAATTGGCTTACAATGGTTCGGGGGAAATGCTTAGATTTTAGTCCGGAAGGAGATGAACACCCTACACTAGAAGGGTCAACTTTGATCAAAGGTTGGACCAAGTCCTCATAGACATTTGTGAAGAGGGCGCTCAATAGAAGAGAGATTAAAAAGGGAAGCTGGTTCAACTGAGAAGGCATGACCTCAAGCCCGTGGCTAGGGGATGGTTGGAGTTTATCCAACGCTCAATCATTCCCACTAGTAACCGGTCCGAAGCTACTATAGACCGGGCTATCATGATTCATAGCATCATGATTGGAGAGGAAGTAGAAGTTCATGAGGTTATATCCCAAGAACTTTATAAGGTGGCGGACAAGTCCTCTACCTTGGCAAGGTTAGCCTTCCCTCATCTCATTTGTCACCTCTGTAATTCAGTTGGAATTAACATAGAGGGAGACATCCTCATTGATGAGGACAAGCCCATCACTGAGAAGAGGATGGAGAAAACAAGAGATCCCACTCATGGACATGAGGAAATTCCTCATCATGAAATCCCTGAGATGCCTCAAGGGATGCACTTTCCTCCACAAAACTATTGGGAGCAAATCAACACCTCCCTAGGAGAATTGAGTTCCAACATAGGACAACTAAGGGTGGAGCACCAAGAACATTCCATCCTCCTCCATGAAATTAGAGAAGATCAAATAATCATGAGAGAGGAGCAACAAAGGCAAGGAAGAGACATTGAGGAGCTCAAGCACTCCATAAGATCTTCAAGAGGAAGAACAAGCCGCCATCACTAAGGTGGACCCGTTCTTTAATCTCCTTATTCTTTATTTTTCTGTTTTTCGAAAATTATGCTTTATGTTTTATTTATGTTTATGTCTTATGATCATTAGTGTCTTGGTGTCTATGCCTTAAAGTTATGAATGTCCTATGAATCCATCACCTTTCTTAAATGAAAAATGTTCTTAATTGAAAAAGAGAAGAATTGCATGAATTTCGAATTTTATAACAGATTAATTATTTTGATGTGGTGGCAATACTTTTGATTTCTGAATGTATGCTTGAACAGTGCATATGTCTTTTGAATTTGTTGTTCATGAATGTTAAAATTGTTGGCTCTTGAAAGAATGATGAAAAAGGAGACATGTTACTGAGGATCTGAAAAAATCATAAAAATGATTCTTGAAGCAAGAAAAAGCAGTGAATTCAAAAAAAAAAAGAGCAAGCAGAAAAAGCCAATAACCCTTTAAACCAAAAGGCAAGGATAATAAAAAGGATCCAAGGCTTTGAGCATCAGTGGATAGGAGGGCCTACAGGAATAACATCCTGGCCTAAGCGGCTGAACCAAGCTGTCCCTAACCATGTGCTTGTGGCTTGAAGGTGTCAAGTGAAAACTTGAGACTGAGCGGTTAAAGTCGTGATCCAAAACAAAAAGAGTGTGCTTAAGAACCCTGGACACCTCTAATTGGGGACTCTAGCAAAGCTGAGTCACAATCTGAAAAGGTTCACCCAGTTATGTGTCTGTGGCATGGATGTATCCGGTGGTGATACTGGAAAACAGAGTGCTTTGGGCCACGGCCAAGACTCATAAAGTAGCTGTGTTCAAGAATCATCATACTTAACTAGGAGAATCAATAACACTATCCGGATTCTGAGTTCCTATAGAAGCCAATCATTCTGAACTTCAAAGGATAAAGTGAGATGCCAAAACTATTCAGAGGCAAAAAGCTAAAAGCCCCGCTCATCTAATTAATACTGATCTTCATAGATGTTTTTGGAATTCATTGTATATTCTCTTCTTTTTATCCTATTTGATTTTCAGTTGCTTGGGGACAAGCAACAATTTAAGTTTGGTGTTGTGATGAGCGGATAATTTATACGCTTTTTGGCATTGTTTTTAGTATGCTTTTAGTATGTTTTAGTTAGTTTTTATTATATTTTTATTAGTTTTTATTTAAAATTCACTTTTCTGGACTTTACTATGATTTTGTGTATTTTTCTGTGATTTCAGGTATTTTCTGGCTAAAATTGAGGGACCTGAGCAAAAATCTGATTCAGAGGCTGAAAAGGGCTGCAGATGTTGTTGGATTCTGACCTCCCTGTACTTGAAGTGGATTTTCTGGAGCTACAGAAGCCCAATTACTGCGCTCTTAATTGCGTTGGAAAGTAGATATCCAGGGCTTTCCAGCAATATGTAATAGTCCATGCTTTGCTCAAGATTTGATGGCCCAAACAGGCGTTCCAAATCAGCTTCAGAATTCCCGGCGTTAAACGCCAGAACTAGCACAAAAGTGGGAGTTAAACGCCCAAACTGGCTCAAAAGCTGGCGTTTAACTCCAAGAAAAGTCTCTACACATGGAAGCTTCAATGCTCAGCCCAAGCACACACCAAGTGGGCCCGGAAGTGGATTTTTACATCATTTACTCATTTCTGTAAACCCTAGGCTACTAGTTCTCTATAAATAGGACCTTTTGCTATTGTATTTGAGGGAATCTTTCAATCTTCGGATCATCTTTTGATCATGTTTTTATGATTGAACCCTCTTTGGGAGGCTGGCCATTCGGCCATACCTAGACCTTGTTCTTATGTATTTTCAACGGTAGAGTTTCTACACACCATAGATTAAGGTGTGGAGCTCTGCTGTACCTCGAGTATTAATGCAATTACTATTGTTCTTCTATTCAATTCAGCTTATTCTTGTTCTAAGATATCACTTGTTCCTCAACTTGATGAATGTGATGACCCGTGACACTCATCATCATTCTCACCTATGAACGTGTGCCTGACAACCACCTCCATTCTACCTTAGATTGAGTGGATATCTCTTGGATTCCTTAATCAGAATCTTCGTGGTATAAGCTAGAATCCATTGGCGGCCATTCTTGAGAATCCAGAAGGTCTAAACCTTGTCTGTGGTATTCTGAGTAGGATTCAGGGATTGAATGACTGTGACGAGTTTCAAACTCGCGATTGTGGGGCGTTAGTGATAGGCGCAAAAGAATCACTGGATTCTATTCCGACATAATCGAGAACCGACAGATGAATAGCCGTGCTGTGACAGAGCGCGTTGAACATTTTTACTGAGAGGACGGGATTGTAGGCATTGACAACGGTGATGCCCAACATATAGCTTGCCATGGAAAGGAGTAAGAAGGATTGGATGAAGACAGTAGTAAAGCAGAGAGACGGAAGGGACAAAGCATCTCCATACGCTTATCTGAAATTCTCACCAATGAATTACATAAGTATCTCTATCTTTATTTTATGTTTTATTCATCTTTTAATTATCAATCCTCCATAACCATTTGAATCTGCCTGACTGAGATTTACAAGATGACCATAGCTTGCTTCATACCAACAATCTCCGTGGGATCGACCCTTACTCGCGTAAGGTTTATTACTTGGACGACCCAGTGCACTTGCTGGTTAGTTGTGTGAAGTTGAGATAAAGAGTTGAGATTGCAATTGAGCGTACCATGTTGATGGTGCCATTGATGATCACAATTTCGTGCACCAGGGAGTTCCCATGTATGTGAAGAAGATGCCTTATCACCTCCAATGATACCAGAAGACAAAGTGCCAGGTCATGAACAAATGATTTGAAGCCACTCCCAACCTACCTAAAATATGCCTTTCTTGAGAAGAACCAAAAGTTCCCGGTGATAATTGCAAGGGAGCATACCTCCCACCAAGAAGAGAAATTGCTTAATGTCTTGAAGAGGAACAAGAAGGCCATTGGGTGGAGCTTGGCGCACTTGGTTGGCATTAGTCCCCAATTTTGTGAACACTGAATTTTCTTAGAAGAAAGAGCCAAACCCATTAGACAACCTCAAAGTCGTCTAAATCCTACCATTTTAGAGGTTGTAAAGAAGGAGGTCACTCGGTTATTAGAAGCGGACATTATCTATCCGATTTCAGATAGTGAATGGGTAAGCCCCGCCCAAGTTGTTCCAAAGAAATCCAGTGTTACTACAATCAAGAATGAACAAGGGGAGCTTATAGCCACAAGAGTTCAAAACTTATGGAGGGTATGTATTGACTATCGGCGCCTAAACTTGGCCACTAGGAAGGATCACTTTCCGTTACCCTTCATCGATCAAATGCTTGATCGCCTTTGTGGTAAATCTCATTATTGTTTCTTAGATGGATATTCTAGTTATTTCCAAATTCACATTGCTCCTTAAGACCAAGAAAAAACAACCTTCACATGCCCCTTCGGAATGTATGCGTATAAGAGAATGCCATTTTGTTTGTGCAACGCACCGGAAACGTTCCAAAAGTGTATGATGAGTATATTTGCCGATCTTTTGGAGCAATGCATGGAGGTGTTCATGGATAATTTTAGTGTCTACAGGAACTCCTTTGACCTTTGTTTAGACAATCTTGCAAAAGTATTAGAGAGGTGCACTAAATCAAACCGTGTGTTAAATTTTGAGAAATGCCATTTCATGGTTAGACAGGGTATTGTTTTAGGGCACATTGTCTCTAATGATGGGATCTCTGTTGATCTGGCGAAAGTCAATGTTATTTCTAGTTTGCCTTACCCCTCTTCTGTGAGGGAAGTCCGTGCATTTCTTGGACATACATGTTTTTACCGGCAATTCATTAGGGACTTTAGTAAGGTGGCATTACCTCTCTCTCGATTGTTGCAAATGGATGTGGAATTCGAACTGAGTGAAGAGTGCATGGAGGCCTTTAACAAGCTCAAAATTGCTTTGACCTAAGCTCCCATAGTGAGAGGATCGGATTGGACTAGACCTTTCGAAATCATGTCTGACGCCTCAAACTATGCGGTGGGAGCGGCGCTATGACAATGCGAGGGTAAAATTCTTTATGTCATTGCCTATGCCTCAAAAACTTTAGATGGAGCGCAATCCAATTACACTACCACCGAGAAAGAATTGTTAGCTATTGTCTTTGCCTTAGACAAATTTCGGGCTTATTTACTTGGTTCTAAGGTGGTGGTGTACTCAGATCATGCAGCATTAAAATATTTGTTTGTCAAAAAAGAATCCAAACCAAGGTTGATAAGATGGGTGTTGCTATTGCAAGAATTTGACCTTAAAATCAAAGATAGGAGTTGATGAGCGGATATTTTATACACTTTTTGGGGTAATTTCATGTAGATTTTAACATGTTTTAATTAGTTTTTAGTAGAATATTATTAGTTTTTAGGCAAAAATCATATTTCTGGACTTTACTATGAGTTTGTGTGTTTTTCTGTAATTTCAGGAAATTTCTGGCTGAAATTGAGGGAGCTGAGCAAAAATCTGAGTTAGGCTGAAAAAGGACTGTTGATGTTGTTGGATCCTGACCTCCCTGCACTCGGAATGAATTTTTTGGAGCTACAGAAGTCCAATTGGCGCGCTCTCAACGGCGTTGGAAAGTAGACATCCAGGGCTTTCCAGCAATATATAATAGTCCATACTTTTCGCGAAGATAGACGACGTAACTTGGCGTTGAACGCCAAGTACATGCTGCTGTCTGGAGTTAAACGCCAGAAACACGTCATGATCCAGAGTTGAACGCCCAAAACACGTTATAACTTGGAGTTCAACTCCAAGAAAAGCCTTAGCACGTGGATAGCTTCAGTCTCAGCCCCAGCACACACCAAGTGGGCCCCAGAAGTGGATTTCTGCACCAATTATCTTAGTTTACTCATATTCTGTAAACCTAGGGTACTCGTTTTCTATTTAAACAACTTTTAGAGATTTATCTTGTACCTCATGACATTTTCAGATCTGAATTACATACTTTTTGACGGCATGAGTCTCTAAACTCCATTGTTGGGGGTGAGGAGCTCTGCAGCGTCTCGATGAATTAATACAATTACTTTTGTTTTCCATTCAAACATGCTTGTTCTTATCTAAGATGTTCATTCGCGCTTAATTATGAAGAAGGTGATGATCCGTGACACTCATCACCTTCCTCAATCCATGAACGTGTGCCTGACAACCACCTTCATTCTACATCAGATTGAATGAGTATCTCTTAGATTCCTTAATCAGAATCTTCGTGGTATAAGCCGGATTGATGGCGGCATTCATGAGAATCCGGAAAGTCTAAACCTTGTCTGTGGTATTCCGAGTAGGATTCTGGGATTGAATGGCTGTAACGAGCTTCAAACTCCTGAAGGCTGGGCGTTAGTGACAGACGCAAAAGAATCAATGGATTCTATTCCAACCTGATTGAGAACCGACAGATGATTAGTCGTGCTGTGACAGAGCATAGGAACGTTTTCACTGAGAGGATGGGAAGTAACCATTGACAACGGTGACACCCTACATAGAGCTTGCCATGGAAGGGACCTTGCGTGTGGGAAAAGGATTTCAAGGAAAAGTTGAGATTCAGAGGACAAAGCATCTCCAAAACTCCAACATATTCTCCATTAATAAAGTAACAATTTCCTTATTCCAAATACTTTGACTTCTTATCATTAAATCCAATTAATCTTATTGGCATCCTGACTAGGATTAATAAAATAAACATAGATTGCTTCAGACCAATAATCTCCGTGGGATCGACCCTTACTCACGTAAGGTATTACTTGGACGACCCAGTGCACTTGCTGGTTAGTTGTGCGGATTACAAATTCGTGCACCAAGTTTTTGGCGCCGTTGCCGGGGATTGTTGAGTTTGAACAATTGAAGGCATATTTTATTTCTTAGATTAGGAATAATTTATTTTTATTGTCATAGAGTCATCAAATCCTGATAGGATAGTTTCTTTTCAAAATTTCTTTTCAAAAAATTATTTTTCTTTATTAATTGTTAATTTTTCGTGACTCTAGTGTCTTGTTCTAAGTTTGGTGTCAATTGCATCTTTTATATTTTTTCTCTAAAATTTTCGTATTAGTGTCTTTGTTCTTCCTTGATCTTCAAGTTGTTCTTGTTTATTTTCCTTGTTTGATCTTTAATTTTTCTTGTTCTGTGTCTTTTCTTGTTTTTCTTGAGCTTTTTCAAAACATTAACTTTCAAAAATTTATTTTATCCATAAAAATAATACACCTTTAAAATCAACACTGAAGTTGCTGCCCAATTGCCTGGAGCTTTAGTAGTTGTTCTTGATAATTGGGTATCCCCTTTGGAATCTTTTTCCAAAAAAAAAAATAATAATAATTTTTTTCTTTGATTGAATCTTGTGCCAAACTCTAAGTTTGGTGTTTTCTTGTTAAGTTTTCTTTAATTTTCGAAAATTTGTCTTAGTTTTCTAAAAATTTTAAGTTTGGTGTTCTTCCTTTTGTTCTTAGTGTTCTTGAGTCTTTCTTGTGCTTTGATCTTAAAATTTTTAAGTTTGGTGTTCCTTGGTGTTTTCCCTCCAAAATTTTCGAAAATAAGGAACATTGGATCTAAAAATTTTAAATCTTGTGTCTTTTGCATATTTTTCTCTTTCATCATAAAATTCAAAATTCAAAAAAAAATATATACTTTCTAACTAATTTTGAACTACATTTTTTGAAAATTTTATATAAAAATTCAAATTTTAATTTCAAAATATTTCCAATTTCCTTTATTTATTTCGTTTTTATTTTATTTTATAAAAATTGATTTTTATAAAATAAATAATATCAACATACATATCATATCTTTTATTCCATCATGGAATTAAGTGGGAATGATCAGTCCAGGAGGACTCTGGGGTCATATGCTAACCCCACTACTGCTTCATATGGGAGTAGTATCTGTATACCCTCCATTGGAGTTAGTAGCTTTGAGTTGAATTCTCAACTCATTATCATGGTGCAGCAAAACTGCCAGTATTCTGGTCTTCCACATGAAGAACCTACAGAGTTTCTGGCACAATTTTTACAAATTGCTGACACAGTACATGATAAAGAAGTGGATCAGGATGTCTACAGATTATTACTGTTTCCATTTGCTGTAAAAGATCAAGCTAAGAGGTGGTTAAATAACCAGCCTAAGAACAACATAAAAACATGGAAACAGCTGTCAGAAAAATTCCTGAATCACTATTTCCCTCCAAAACGGATGACACAGCTAAGGCTAAGCATCCAAGGCTTCAAACAAGGAGATAATGAATCCCTTTATGATGCTTGGGAGAGATACAGAGAGATGCTAAGAAAATGCCCCTCTGAAATGTTTTCAGAGTGGGTGCAACTAGACATCTTCTACTATGGGCTTACAGAAAAAGCTCAGATTTCTCTAGACCACTCAGCTGGTGGATCTATACATATGAGAAAAACAATTGAAGAAGCTCAAGGGCTTATTGATACAGTTGCCAGAAATCAACATCTGTACCTAAGCATTGAATCTTCCATGAAAGAAGAAGCTAAAACAGTAACTGATGAACTCAGTCCTATAGATCAGGCCAATGAATTCAATCAGCAATTAGACTTTCTAACTCAGCAGCTAGCCGAATTCAAGGAAATATTACAGGAAACAAGAATGGCTAACAGGAATATGGAAGTGCAATTAAAGCAGACAGAAAAGCAACTGTCAAAACAAATAGCAGAAGAATGCCAAGCAGTTCAATTAAGAAGTGGGAAAACATTAAATACCTCACTTCAAAGCAGCAGGAAGCCAAGAAATGAACAGATGTCTACTCAAAATCCCTCTGAGGACAATCAGAGCCCAGAGAGGAATAATGCTGGCGCTGAACGCCCAGACCATGCTCATTCCTGGCGTTCAACGCCAGAAACAAGCATGAATCCGGCGTTGAACGCCCAAAAGGAACATGGTTCTGGCGTTCAAACGCCGGTAACAAACAAGGAGGTGGCGTCTAACGCCACCCCAGCTTCCACCCCTGGCATTCAAATGCCAGTGGGGGATCAGTCACATACAAGTGCTGATGACAACCCTTCTAAAAAGGCTTCCCAACCCACTTCTGTAGGTAATAAACCTGCAGCAACTAAGGTTGAGGAATACAAAGCCAAAATGCCTTATCCTCAAAAACTCCACCAAGCGGAACAGGATAAGCAATTTTCCCGCTTTGCAGACTATCTCAGGACTCTTGAAATAAAGATTCCGTTTGCAGAAGCACTTGAGCAAATACCATCTTATGCTAAGTTCATGAAAGAGATCTTAAGTCATAAGAAGGATTGGAGGGAAACTGAAAAAGTTTACCTCACTGAAGAATGCAGTGCAGTCATTCTGAAAAGCTTACCTGAGAAGCTTAAAGATCCTGGGAGCTTTATGATACCATGCACATTAGAGGGCACTTGCACCAAGCAAGCTTTATGTGATCTTAGGGCAAGTATCAACCTAATACCTGCATCTACTATCAGAAAGCTTGGTTTAACTGAAGAAATCAAACCAACCAGGATATGTCTTCAACTTGCTGATGGCTCCATTAAATACCCATCAGGCGTGATTGAAGACATGATTGTCAAGGTTGGGCCATTTGCCTTTCCTACTGACTTTGTGGTGCTGGAAATAGAGGAGCACAAGAGTGCAACTCTCATTCTAGGAAGACCTTTCCTAGCAACTGGACGAACCCTCATTGACGTCCAAAAAGGGGAAGTAACCTTGAGAGTCAATGAGGAGGAGTTCAAGTTGAATGTTGTCAAAGCCATGCAACATCCAGACACCCCAAATGACTGCATGAGTATTGATATTATTGACTCTCTGGTAAGAGAGGTCAATATGGCTGAGAGTCTCGAATCAGAGCTAGAGGACATCTTTAAAGATATTCAGCCTGACCTAGAGGAATCAGAGAGAATAGTAGAACCTCTGAAAATCCCTCAGGAAGAGGAGAAACCTCCTAAACCCGAGCTCAAACCATTACCACCATCCCTAAAATATGCATTCTTGGGAGAAGGTGATACCTTTCCTGTAATCATAAGCTCTACCTTAAAGCCACAGGAAGAGGAAGCACTAATTCAAGTGCTAAGGACACACAAGACAGCTCTTGGGTGGTCCATCAGTGATCTCAAGGGCATTAGCCCAGCCAGATGCATGCACAAGATCCTATTGGAAGGTGACGCCAAGCCAGTGGTTCAACCACAAAGGCGGCTGAACCCAGCCATGAAGGAAGTTGTGCAGAAGGAGGTCACTAAATTACTAGAGGCTGGGATTATTTATCCTATTTCTGACAGCCCCTGGGTGAGCCCTGTCCAAGTCGTCCCTAAGAAGGGAGGCATGACAGTGGTTCATAATGAAAAAAATGAACTGGTTCCTACAAGAACAGTTACAGGGTGGCGTATGTGTATTGATTATAGAAGGCGTAATACAGCCACCAGAAAGGATCATTTTCCTTTACCATTCATAGACCAAATGCTAGAAAGACTAGCAGGTCATGAATACTACTGCTTCCTGGATGGATATTCAGGTTATAATCAAATTGCAGTAGATCCCCAGGATCAAGAGAAAACGGCATTCACATGTCCATCTGGAGTATTTGCATGCAGAAGGATGCCATTTGGCCTGTGCAATGCACCTGCAACCTTTCAGAGGTGCATGCTCTCAATTTTCTCTGATATGGTGGAAAAATTCCTGGAAGTCTTCATGGATGACTTTTCAGTATTTGGAGACTCATTCAGCTCCTGTCTTAACCATTTAGCACTTGTTCTGAAACGATGCCAAGAGACTAACCTGGTTTTAAACTGGGAAAAATGTCACTTTATGGTGACTGAAGGAATTGTCCTTGGGCACAAAATTTTGAACAAGGGGATAGAGGTGGACCATGCTAAGGTAGAAGTAATTGAAAAATTACCACCACCTGCCAATGTTAAGGCAATCAGAAGCTTTCTGGGACATGCAGGATTCTATAGGAGGTTTATTAAGGATTTTTCAAAAATCGCCAAACCTCTGAGCAACCTGCTAGCTGCTGACACGCCATTTATCTTTGATAAAGAGTGTCTGCAGGCATTTGAGACTCTGAAAGCTAAATTGGTTACAGCACCAATCATCTCTGCACCAGACTGGACATTACCATTTGAATTGATGTGTGATGCCAGTGACCATGCCATTGGTGCAGTGTTGGGACAAAGGCATGACAAGCTTCTGCACGTCATTTACTATGCCAGCCGTGTTCTAAATGACGCACAGAAGAATTACACAACCACAGAAAAAGAGCTACTTGCAGTAGTTTACGCCATTGACAAATTTAGATCCTATTTAGTAGGATCAAAAGTGATTGTGTACACTGATCATGCTGCTCTTAAATATCTTCTCACAAAGCAGGATTCAAAACCCAGACTTATAAGATGGGTGTTGCTTCTGCAAGAGTTTGATATAGAAATAAGAGACAGAAAAGGGACAGAGAATCAAGTAGCAGATCACCTGTCCCGAATAGAACCAGTGGAAGGGGCGTCCCTCCCTCTCACTGAGATCTCTGAAACCTTTCCGGATGAGCAACTGTTTGCCATCCAGGAAGTGCCGTGGTTTGCAGACATTACAAACTACAAGGCAGTGAGATTCATACCCAAAGAGTACAGTAGACAGCAATCAAAGAAGCTGATCACAGATGCAAAGTATTATCTTTGGGATGAGCCATATCTCTTTAAGAGATGTGCAGACGGAGTAATCCGTAGATGTGTGCCTAAGGAAGAAGCGCAAAAGATCCTTTGGCATTGCCATGGATCCCAGTATGGAGGACATTTTGAAAGTGAGCGAACAGCCACAAGAGTCCTCCAAAGTGGCTTCTACTGGCCTACTCTCTATAAAGATTCCCGAGCGTTTGTGCTTAATTGTGACAGTTGCCAAAGATCTGGCAATCTACCTCACAGTTATGCCATGCCTCAACAAGGGATCTTGGAGATTGAGTTGTTTGATGTATGGGGCATTGACTTCATGGGACCTTTCCCACCATCATACTCAAACACTTATATTCTGGTGGCAGTGGATTATGTATCCAAATGGGTGGAGGCTATTGCAACACCCACTAATGACACTAAAACAGTGTTAAAATTCCTCCAGAAACTCATCTTCAGCAGATTTAGTATCCCTAGAGTATTAATCAGTGATGGGGGCACTCATTTCTGCAATAAACAGCTTTACTCTGCTCTCGTACGTTATGGAGTTAGCCACAGGGTAGCTACTCCATATCACCCACAAACTAATGGGCAAGCTGAAGTCTCAAATAGAGAACTCAAAAGAATCCTGGAACGGACTGTAATTAACCGTAGAAGGGATTGGGCAAGAAGCTTGGATGATGCTCTGTGGGCATACAGAACAACATTCAAGACCCCTATAGGGACCTCTCCATACCAGCTTGTGTATGGAAAGGCATGTCACTTGCCAGTGGAACTGGAACACAAGGCCTACTGGGCAACCAGATTCCTAAACCTTGATGCCAAGTTAGCTGGAGAAAAACGATTGCTCCAGTTAAATGAGCTAGAGGAATTTAGACTCAATGCTTTCGAGAATGCAAAAATTTACAAGGAGAAAGCAAAAAGATGGCATGATAAGAAATTGTCATCCAGAGTCTTTGAGCCGGGGCAGAAGGTTCTGCTATTTAATTCTAGGCTCAAATTATTCCCCGGGAAATTAAAATCCCGGTGGAGAGGTCCATATGTAATTACAAGTGTATCACCATATGGATACATAGAGCTTCAGGATACTGACTCTAACAAAAAGTTCATTGTTAATGGACAAAGAGTTAAGCATTATCTTGAAGGTAATTTTGAGCAAGAATGCTCAAAACTGAGACTTAATTAAGGCTCAGTAATAGTCCAGCTAATGACATTAAAGAAGCGCTTGCTGGGAGGCAACCCAGCCAATCACAAAATTTAATTTTATTTGTTTCTGTTGATTTTTACAGGTATAGGTCACATATCTCCAAGGTAAAAAAAGCAATTAATCAAATTCACAGAGTTACAGGGGAATTTGGATGTTCACTGGCGAAAAAACGCCAGTAAGAAACATTTTGGGTGTTGAACGCCCAAAAGAAGCACCCACTGGGCGTTCAACTCCAGTAAAGGTGGCCATCTGGGCGTTAAACGCCAGAAAGGAGCATCTTCTGGGCGTTAAACGCCAGAAAGAAGCACCTTCTGGGCGTTTAACGCCAGATTGTTAGCATCCTGGGCGTTCAGAAAAACGCCCAGTGACTAAGGACTTCCTGGCGTTCAACGCCAGAAAGAAGCATCAGATGGGCGTTGAACGCCCAGGAGAAGCAGCATTTGGGCGTTAAACGCCCAAAACATGCATCGTTTGGGCGTTTAACGCCAGGTTAATGGGAGGAGGTAAAAATTCGTTTTTCTTCATAATTTTTCTAAATTTTTATGTTTCAAATTCATGATTTCTTGCATAAACATATTTCAAATTGTCATCCCTCATATCAAATTAGTTTTCTAAAAATCCTGATTTCTAAAATCCACGTTTCAAAAATTTCAAATATATCTTAATCCATAAAGACAAATTGTTTTCCAATCCAATTCAACTCTTTTAAGTTTGTTTTCAAAACTCAATTATTTTTTTCAAAATTAAAAAAATCAGATCTATCTTTTAATTATTATTCAGATCTTTCTCTTTTTAAACTATATCTTTTTTTTTATCATATCTATCTTTTACAAATCATATCTTCTCTCTTATCTTTTTCTTATTTTTGAAATTTTTCCACCCCCTCCCTTCCCTATATTTTGAATTCGGCGCCCCCTCTCATCATCACCATGCCACACTTGCTCTCCTCCTATCCCTCTTCTTTCTTCTCTTTTGCTTAAGGACAAGCAAAACTCTAAGTTTGGTGTGTTTATCCGTGATCACAAAAAAATACTCATTAAGATCATGGCTCCTAAGGGAAAACAACCCACTCCAAGAGGCAAGAAAGAGAACACTCCAAAGCCACTTTGGAATCAAGGGAAGTTCTTAACTAAAGAACATTCAGACCATTACTACAAAATAATGAGTCACAGATCAGTGATCCTGGAAGTCAAATTTGATCTGAAAGAAGATGAATATCCGGAGATCCAAGAGCAAATTCGAAACAGGAACTGGGAAATTCTGGCCAATCCTGAAACAAAAGTGGGAAGGAACATGGTTCAGGAGTTCTATGCTAATCTATGGCAGACAGACCGGCAAAGAATAATTGGAGCTGCTCTCTATGACCATCGGACCTTAGTCAGAGGGAAGATTGTTCATACCCATCCTGACAAGACCAGGGAGATATTTAAGCTTCCTCAACTGAAAGATGACCCAAACTCCTTTAATAGGAGAATGATGAGGGTAAATAAGGGTCTGGACAAGATTCTAGAGGATATATGCATCCCTGAAGCCAGGTGGACCACCAGCACGACTGGCATCCCAAATCAACTCAAAAGAGAAGATCTAAAACCAGTAGCCAGAGGTTGGCTAGATTTCATAGGGCGTTCCATATTGCCCACCAGCAACCGTTCTGAAGTTACTGTTAAAAGAGCAGTAATGATTCACTGCATCATGTTGGGAAAAGAAGTAGAAGTTCATCAACTAATCTCATGTGAGCTATACAAAATAGAAAACAGGAATTCCAAGGACGCCAGATTGGCCTATCCAAGCTTAATTTCTATGCTTTGCAAAGATGCTGGAGTGAAGATGGGAATAACAGAGTATATCCCTGTTGAGAGGCCAATCACTGGAATATCAATGGTCAGACAACAGCAACAAGATGATTCAGCCAAGAGGAGAGCACAGGAAGCCCTCCCAGAACTGCCTCAATTCGAATATTGGGAACATCTTGAGGCTTCTATTTCCAAATTGCAAGAAGCTATGGACCAAATAAGGGAAGAACAGAGCAATCAAAGTAGCATGCTTTGCAAACTGCTTAAGGAACAGGAAGAGCAAGGGCGTGATCTAAGGGAGCTGAAGCGCCAAAAATTAATCCTTGAAAAACACCCCACAGATTAGAGGAACATCTACTCCTCAAAACAACAGGTTGTTGAGTTCCAATTTTTTTGCTTTAACTCTGTGATAGTGTTATTATGGAAATTTACCTTAGGAAATATATAGTGGTAGTAGTAGTAGTAATTAGTATATCTATTTTGATTTTATTTCCAATTAAGCTATAATTTATTTTTCTCATCATCATCAGGCATGAATAAAGTAGTAGATTTTTTTTAGAATAAAGAAGTAATCTCTATTTTTCGAGTTCTTAATAATAAAAATTATAATTAACTATGTGTGGTGGCAATACTTTTTGTTCTCTGAATGAATGCTTAAATAGTGCATAACTTGTACTTTGAATTTGATGAATATTGGCTCCTAAAAGAATGAGGAACACGAAAAATATTATTGATGATCTGAAAAATCATGAGCATTGATTCTTGAAGCAAGAGAAAGCAGTCAAAAAAAAAAATTTTTGAATCAAAAGGAATAAAAGCCAAACAGCCCTTAAAACCAAAAGGCAAGGGTGAAAAGGATCCAAGGCTTTGAGCATCAGTGGATAGGAGGGTCTAAGGAAATAGTTCCAGGCCTAAGCGGGTAAACCAAGCTGTCCCTAACCATGTGCTTGTGGCATGCAGGTCCAAGTTACAAACTTGAGACTGAGTGGTTAAAGTCGTGATCCAAGGCAAAAAGAGTGTGCTCAAGAGCTCTGGACACCTCTGACTGGGGACTCTAGCAAAGCTGAGTCACAATCTGAAAAGGTTCACCTAGTCATGTGTCTGTGGCATTTATATATCTGGTGGTAATACTGGAAAACAAAGTGCTTAGGGCCACGGCCAAGACTCATAAAATAACTGTGTTCAAGAATCAACATACTACAGTAGGAGAATCAATAATACTATCTAAATTCTGAGTTCCTATGGATGCCAATCATTCTGAAATTCAAAGGATAAAGGGAGATGCCAAAACTGTTCAGAAACAAAAAGCTACAAGCCCCGCTCATCTAATAAGAATCTGAGCTTCATTTAAAAATCTAAAATATTATTACTTCTTAATTTCTATTAAAACCTATTTTATTTATCTAGTTGCTTGAGGACAAGCAACAGTTTAAGTTTGGTGTTGTGATGAGCGGATATTTTATACACTTTTTGGGGTAATTTCATGTAGATTTTAGCATGTTTTAATTAGTTTTTAGTAGAATATTATTAGTTTTTAGGCAAAAATCATATTTCTGGACTTTACTATGAGTTTGTGTGTTTTTCTGTAATTTTAGGAAATTTCTGGCTGAAATTGAGGGAGCTGAGCAAAAATCTGAGTTAGGCTGAAAAAGGACTGCTGATGCTGTTGGATCCTGACCTCCCTGCACTCGGAATGGATTTTTTGGAGCTAAAGGAGTCCAATTTGCGCGCTCTCAACGGCGTTGGAAAGTAGACATCCAGGGCTTTCCAGCAATATATAATAGTCCATACTTTGCGCGAAGATAGATGACGTAACTTGGCGTTGAACGCCAAGTACATGCTGCTGTCTGGAGTTAAACGCCAGAAACACGTCATGATCCAGAGTTGAACGCCCAAAACACGTTATAACTTGGAGTTCAACTCCAAGAAAAGCCTTAGCACGTGGATAGCTTCAGTCTCAGCCCCAGCACACACCAAGTGGGCCCCAGAAGTAGATTTCTGCACCAATTATCTTAGTTTACTCATATTCTGTAAACCTAGGGTACTAGTTTTCTATTTAAACAACTTTTAGAGATTTATCTTGTACCTCATGACATTTTCAGATCTGAATTACATACTTTTTGACGGCATGAGTCTCTAAACTCCATTGTTGGGGGTGAGGAGCTCTGCAGCGTCTCGATGAATTAATACAATTACTTGTTTTCCATTCAAACACGCTTGTTCTTATCTAAGATGTTCATTCGCGCTTAATTATGAAGAAGGTGATGATCCGTGACACTCATCACCTTCCTCAATCCATGAACGTGTGCCTGACAACCACCTCCGTTCTACGTCAGATTGAATGAGTATCTCTTAGATTCCTTAATCAGAATCTTCGTGGTATAAGCCGGATTGATGGCGGCATTCATGAGAATCCGGAAAGTCTAAACCTTGTCTGTGGTATTCCGAGTAGGATTCTGGGATTGAATGGCTGTGACGAGCTTCAAACTCCTGAAGGCTGGGCGTTAGTGACAGACGCAAAAGAATTAATGGATTCTATTCCAACCTGATTGAGAACCGACAGATGATTAGCCGTGCTGTGACAGAGCATAGGAACGTTTTCACTGAGAGGATGGGAAGTAGCTATTGACAACGGTGACACCCTACATAGAGCTTGCCATGGAAGGGACCTTGCGTGTGGGAAAAGGATTTCAAGGAAAAGTTGAGATTCAGAGGACAAAGCATCTCCAAAACTCCAACATATTCTCCATTAATAAAGTAACAATTTCCTTATTCCAAATACTTTGACTTCTTATCATTAAATCCAATTAATCTTATTGGCATCCTGACTAGGATTAATAAAATAAACATAGATTGCTTCAGACCAATAATCTCCGTGGGATCGACCCTTACTCACGTAAGGTATTACTTGGACGACCCAGTGCACTTGCTGGTTAGTTGTGCGGATTACAAATTCGTGCACCAGGAGTGGTTCGCAAAACTTAGTAGCGGACCACTTGAGTCTCCTTGAGCACACAAAGGGCGATTCCACTCCTATTAATGATACCTTCCCTCTTGAGGGCTTGCTAGCAATCTTCAAAGTTATCCGTTGGTATGCGTCTATTGCCAATTACATGGTTGCTCGCACCTTTCCTCCCGATTTCTCTCAACATCAAAAGGATAAGCTTAAAAGCGAATCTAAATATTATGTATGGGATGACCCGTACTTATGGAGTTGTGGTGCCGATCAAGTAATTCGAAGGTGCATACCACAATCCGAGCATCAAGCTATCTTGGAGGCTTGCCACTCTTCTGAGAGTGGTGGCCATTTTGAGCCTCAAAGGACAGCTCGAAAGGTCTTGGATTGTGGCTTTTGGTGGCTTACACTTTTCAAAGATGCTTGTCTCTTTTGTGAATCTTGTCTACCATGCCTTAGATTTGGAAATATCTCCAAGAATGATGAAATACCCCAACAAACCATGCTATTTTGTGAGATTTTTTATGTTTAGGGTATTGACTTTATGGGGCATTTTCCAAATCCTAATGGTTTCATGTATATTCTTCTAGCCGTTGATTATGTTTCCAAGTGGGTGGAGGCAATTCCCACAAGAACCGATGATGCTAATATAGTGCTTTCTTTTGTAAGGAATAACATTATATGTCGCTTTGGATCACCACGAGCAATCGTGAGTAATCAAGGCTTGCATTTTTGCAACAAAAGAATGGCAGTGCTAATGAAGAAGTATGGCATCATGCATGAAGTGGCCATGGCGTACCACCCCAAACAAATGGCCAAGCTGAGGTATCCAATCGGGAAATCAAGCGCATCCTGGAAAAGGTTGTAAAACCTCATAGGAAATATTGGAGTTCTAAGCTCGGCGATGCGCTTTGGGCCAAGCGGACGGCGTACAAAATGCCAATTGGTTTGAGCCCATTCTGGTTGATCTATGGGAAGGCATGCCATCTCCCGGTAGAGATAGAGCATAAGGCATATTGGGCCATAAAAGAGTGCAACATAGGATTTGGGGTTGGAGTTGAAAGGAAGCTACAATTGGTGGAGCTTGAGAACCTTCGATTGGAAGCCTATGAGAATTCAAGGCTCTACAAGGAGAAGATGAAAGAGGTGCATGATCAAAACATAAAAAGGAGAGAGTTTAGAGCCAGAGAACTAGTTCTCCTTTATAACTCTAGGTTAAGGTTGATGCTCGGAAAGCTAAGATCAAGGTGGGAAGGCCCCTATAGAGTGGAGAAGGCCGAACTATATGGAGTCTACCACCTAAGGCACCCTTCAAGCCCCAACATCTTCAAAGTGAATGGTCATCGTCTAAAGCTATACCATAGAGAGAAGATGAAAAGCAACAACGAGGTTGATGTGTTTCTTCTTGAGGACGCACCCAATGGCAGAGAGATTTGAGATCATGACCGTCCAACTTAAGGACATTAAACAAAAGTGCTAGGTTGGAGATACCCCACCACGGTATGATCGCTCTTTGTTTCTAGCTCATTGTATAGAGCTTTTTGAGTCTTTGTGCTTTTGTGATTGCTTGATTTGTGACTTGCTTATAGTAGGATTGCTTTTCTTTTTGCTTGATTTTTGTGTTGAACTTGCTTATGAGGAGTTCATTGATAATGGTTTGATTGAATTGAGATGTTGAAGAAATGCTTAAGGTTGAGTGTTACATGAGATTTTTGATTTTTTTGACCCATTTAGCATGCATTATTACTAATTTGTGCTATAATTTCTCCTCCTAATGTGTATGAAAAAAAAGCGCGGGGGAGGGGGGCATTGAAGCATGCTACGCGCGTACGGGTCGGCATGGTTTCGCAACTCTTTGGCACAAAAACCAGAGAGTTGTGCCTACTTCGTGCCCATTCTATGCCGAAGGCACAGTTGCAACCTACGCATAAGCGTGGGTGACGCTTACGCGTCCCTTGCCATTTCGCACACCCACGTGCAAGCGTGGGCGACGCGTACGTGTCGATTGTGCATTTGGAACTCTCCGATGCAAAAACTCGAGAGTTATGCCCACTATAGGCCCATTTTGTGCCAGACGTACGCATTGATTGCCGTTTTTGAAATCCACGCGTATGCATGCTATGCGAGTACGTGTCGATTGTGCTGCACACCACTCCTGGTCCAGAATCCAGAGAGTTAGGCCCCTTTTATGCCAACTTTGTGCCCAAGGAACAACTCTACCTACGTGTGCGCGTCCCTTGATGCGTTCATGTCCCCGCTCTTTCCTGCTACCCACGCGCACGCGTGGGAGACGATCACGTGTCACTTGTCTCATCCATGCATACGCATGGAGTGCGCGCATGCGTCGATTACCTGATGCAAATAATGTACAACGCGCGCCCTGTTCCACTTTACCTTCTTTTTCAAATTTTTCCTTCGACTTCCTTCTTCCATTACTTCTTCTTCCTTCTCCCATTGCCCTATCACCCATGTCCCCGGCGACCGCCACCTCCGGCGACCACCACCATCTTCGGTGGCCCCACATTTTCTCTCTCCTCTTTTCCCCTTTTCTCTTCTCTCTCTCTCCTCTCTCTACCTACACTCCACCTTGCTCTCTTTTTCCTCTCAAGGTTCACCCCTACTCCCTCTCCTTCTCTCTTATTCTAAGTTTTCCTTCTTTTATTAGTTGTATTTGATTTTTCTTTCTCTTTTCTTCTTAGTTGCAATTTTAATGCTTGGTTCTTGCTTATTTGCTCTTTCTTTTCATATTTTCCATGGGTGTTGAATTTCGGATTTATCTCACTTTGGTGGATCACTTTGTTGTCTCTTGATTCCTTTGTGACTATGTGGTGTTATGTTGTTGATTGGTATTCTATTTGGGATTGTACATGTTTGAGTTTCTCCTATTTGCTCGTGTATTGAATGTTGCACACCAAGTGTTTGATGAAAGCCACCCACACCATTTTAGCTCAATTTTGCCTTTGTGCTCTCAGCTTGGTGCCTCCTCTTCATACACTTGTCTTTCTTTTTATGCATTGAGCCTATTTTGCTTCATGTCAACTATTCTTATGCTCGTTACCCATGACTTACTTCGTTATTATTGATGCTTGAGTTTATCCTTCTCATGCCTTATTGCATGCTTTACTCACTCTTGCCTCCCATGCTAAGTGTTATGCCCCTTGATTTTATTATTATTATGATCACATGTTCCAGCTGTCATGTCCTCAAGATATACCACTCCTTTTGGGGCACTATTTGTCACTTGCATGTTATCTTCCAAATGTTGATTATTTGGGTTTAATATTCCCCCTCTTCTTTCCTTTTTCAGGATGGCCACCAAGAAAAGCAAGGAGAAGGCGTCGAAGAAACCGGCCACTAAAAAGGCACCCCAAAAATCAATCTCCAAGGCCCACCCTACACTAGGAGCTAAACCCCTCTTAAAGAAGGCGACACCAATTGTTCATGTTGATGAACAAGAGGAGGGAAAGCCGGCTAGGGACACCACAAGGTTTCCCAACTGCTTCTGTGAGCTCATGTTCCCACCATAGTTGAGAGGAACTATCATCCCGAACACCTACTTGCCCCATCGGACCACATTGCACATTATGTGATTCCCCTCCCCCCATTGAGCGACGAGGATGGGAGTTTCTCATGCAAAGATTGCAAGAGGCCAACCTCTCTTGGGTGGTAGAGTTTTACACCAACTACCACTTCCCTTCTCTTCAGTCGGTTTATGTGCGCCGGAAGCAAGTCCCAATTTTGGAAGAGGCTATTTAGCAAGTGCTCAATGTTTTACTGGTACCAGAGGATATGGATGGTTATCAAAAGGCCTTGCGCCAGCGTGATGACTTCGAGTTTATTTTTGATTGGGATGCTGTCCGCCAGGTTATTGCCGAACGAGAGTCATTTTGGACTCGAGGGAGTCGAAGATCCCGGCCCAAGAGCATTGATGCACGTTATCTCACTGTAGAGGCTAGAGCGTGGGCCTAGATCTTATCTCACTACGTGTTGCCTAGCACCCATAAGTCATCCATCACGGTGGACCTCACCATCCTTGTTTGGTGCATACTCACGGAGAGGCCAGTCAACATTCCTCTCCTCATCCGACAAACGATGGGCCAAGTCCATGCAAAGGGTAATCTGCCATTCCCCGCTTTGGTATCGGATTTGGTTGCTACTACGGGTGTCCCTTCCGAGGCTACAGACATAAATGCTATAATTCCAACAAAGGGCGATCTCGTCCCAAGTGGGAAATATCTCCAGCCCACCATGGACACCCCGATCCTTGACATAGCCCTCCCTTCCACCATTTCTACCACTACATCCGCACCACCAAAGTCAAATCATCAATTGCTTGTAGCTCTCCATAGGAAGATGGATCGATATGAACGGCACAACCAACGCCGATTTACTTCTGTGAAAAAGCTTTTGAGCTCTGTGATACCACCTATGGAAGAGTTGGAGATCTCCACATCCACTTCAAACTTAAGTGACGATAGCATTCACGAGAAGGATAATGGAAGTTCTGAACCCGATCGCCCCTTGCGCCTTACCACTAGCACGGAGGACCGTGATAATTCTTAAGTGTGGGGAGGTCGTTCAATCAATCTCCGTAGGTAATAATTTTTCCTTTTAACACCCATGACTTTGATTTTTCTTTTGTTACTTAGGATAGATTGCATGGTTAGTTTTTGTGTTGGGACACTTTTTGCATGTTAGGACTACTTGGTTAGTTAGGATGATAACTTCTTTTCCAAGAAATCTTTTATAGGGCACACTGCCAATTTGAAAATTTTTTGTGTCAGTCTTGCTTGAAGAACGTATTTTGGAACATGGTTTTGAGCTGGGAACACAAGCTTGTGAGTTTTGAGCCTAATTGTGTGGTTACATCTTATAACCACTTATTCCATTCTTGTGTGCATATCTTTGATTTGTTTGAATCTATATGTCCATTATTCCTTGTATGAATGCATATATATGATTAAGACCATCATTTCATTTAGCTCACTTACCTAAAAACCCTACCTTCCATCAACCATTGTTAGCCAACTTTGAGCTTATTTAATCCCCTTTGTTCTCAATATTAGCACATTACAAGCCATAAAGCGAAAAACAATGAATGTCCTTTATTTGGATCTTCGATTAGGCTAGTGAATGTATGCATCATTCAAGTGTGGGGAAACTTGGGACATTGGTTGGAAAAAGGTGTGTGTTGTATTTTTATTGAAAATATTGGGAATTGGGTACATACTCATGTGTTAACTAAATGTAAAACCATATGCATTGATGCTCTTGTGTATGCTTTACTGCAAAAAGAAAAAAATGACTATATATATATATATATATATATATATATATATATATATATATATATATATATATATATATATATATATATATATATACAAAATGCCCCAAAGTGAAGCTCAATAATAATCAATGCATATGTGTTGTGATAAAAAGAAAGAATGCATAAGTTTGTGAAAAAAAGTGAAGAATGGGTAGTTAGGCTTATCTTAGATTGTTATAGGTTGTTGTATAGGTGATGACAAGTCATCATATGCTAGCTTTTCAAGCATTTTTCACTTGTTTCATTAGGTTTTATGCACTTTCTTGCATTATAAGTAAGTGATTTGGAGTGGAATTGCATGGTTTTGTTGAATCAATCAACCATCCTTTATTTGACACTAAATCATGAGGTTTAAGCTAAAATTAATTGGTTTTTGAATAATTTATAAACCTTGTGAATTTGGTGATACTTTGATTGGTTGTTTTGATTACTTGTAGGTGAAGAAAAAAAAGAAACAAGGAAAGCGTGGCCTAAGGAAGAAGAAAAGCGTGGCGCATCAAGAAACCAAGGAGCAGCACTCTCTTAGTGAGCACAGCGCTCTCTATTTGAGCGCTACTCAAATCCAAGAAAGCAAAGGACAAGAAATGCTGCGCTCTTTCACTTAACCGAGCGCTACAAGGAACCAAGGAAACAAGGCAACAAATATAAACCTTGTGAATGATTTATAAACCTTGTGAATTTGGTGATACTTTGATTGGTTGTTTTGATTACTTGTAGGTGAAGAAAAAAAGAAACAAGGAAAGCGTGGCATAAGGAAGAAGAAAAGCGTGGCGCATCAAGAAACCAAGGAGCAGCACTCTCTTAGTGAGCACAGCGCTCTCTATTTAAGCGCTACTCAAATCCAAGAAAGCAAAGGACAAGAAATGCTGCGCTCTTTCACTTAACCGAGCGCTACAAGGAACCAAGGAAACAAGGCAACAAATATAGTGCTCGGTTAACTCACTTAACTTTATCGGGCTCCACTTCAAATAAATTCAAGGTGCAATGTTTGCTAGTGAAGCCACAAAGTTTCGAACCCATGAACCAAGAGAAGGAAGGAGCGCTACTTGCAAGAAAAATAAGCCAACATGGCTTCACTAGGAATCAAACTTGGGAGCTTACACTTAAGAAAGGAGTGCTTCGGCAAAGAAGATTAGCCCAAATGGTGTGGCAAGGATTCGAACCTGGAGCCTCACGCTGGCAAGGAAGGAGCGCTACACTCTTCAAAGAAACATTTCTCCACACATGTTGCACACAAGGCTTGAAGGTGGAGTTCCTTTCAACACAAATGGGCACTCAGTTCACTCCCCTCACTGAGCGCTATGAAGTATGACACGGCCAAGGAGCTTGTCATGCACCAAAGTGGCACGCCAAAAGCAAGGTAGAGCGCTGCGCTCTCTTTGTTAACCGAGCGCTATACTGGAAGAAGCACTCTACTGGAAGAAGCACCCGTGGTCCAAATTCAATTAAAATTCCATTTAAATTCAATTCTTCACCAAATTGAAAGGCCTACTCCAAATTCTGAAATTTAAAAATAGGAAGTGTATAAATAGAAGTTAGTTTGATTTAGAGAAGACCTTTTTTTGACACTTTTACTTTTTATTTTTCATTTTTGAGCTCATTTTAGATTTTAGCTTTGGGTTTGGGAATTGGGATTGAGAATTGAATTCTCTTCTTCTTTGTTCTTACTTCCACACTCTTGACTCTTTATTTTTGAATCTTGGTTTGAGAATTGAAGGAATTCCATTTCATTCTTGATCTGAGATCTCTCTTTGTTTACTTTCTGCATAATTTCAAGAAGTTGTGATTTGGATCTAAGTTCTCTTTACTGCTTTTATCTCTATTTCTTCTATAATTATTCTCTGTTGGATCAAGGAAGGAATTGAGATCTAGACTTGTTTTCCAGGCTCATTCAACCCCTGAGATCTTCAACTTCTCTTTCTGTATTGCTTCTTTAAGCAATTTTCCTTTTATGTTTGAGATCTGCTGCATTTCAATTCATCTTTTACTTTTCTGTTGATTGGTATTTACATTTCCTTGTTTAATTCCTGAGATCCCAGCTCCAAAGCCCTTTATTATTCAAGCAATTTACAATTCTTGCACTCTAAGCTTCAGCTATTTACATTTCTTGCAATCTAAGCTTCTGTCATTTACATTACTTGCACTTTAAGATTCAGCTCGTTTATTTCCTTTGCCCTTTAATTTACTGTTAATTCCCCCTCTCCCTTTAAATTTCATGCAATTTAGCTTCTGTTGAATACAAATCACTCAAATCAACACTTGTTTGCTTGACTAAATCAACCACCTAACTAAAATTGCTCAATCCTTCAATCCCTGTGGGATCGACCTCACTCATGTGAGTTATTATTACTTGATGCGACCCGGTACACTTGCAGGTGAGTTTTGTGTTGGATCGTTTTCCACACATCAATAGGTTAGGTGAGAAGCTTATATTGATCAATGATTCAAATCTTGAGCTCACTTATCTATATATATAACCTTACCTTGACCCTAGCCCCATTACAACCTAAGATCTCATGATATGTGTACACATGCATTGAATAAGTGTTGATTGTTAGATGAAAAACAAATCTTAGAAAGCATGATTTGAGGAGGATTGAGTGAATCGACCCTAAACACTTGAGCGACTAGAGTGCAAACACTTCCGGTGAGGGTTTGATGCTCAACTCCTTTTTCCCAGCTTTCACGATCTTTCTTTATGCAAGTATATATACTCCGCTTTGATGCTCGAATTGGTAGGATTATGAATTGTTTGTCATTTTAGCCCTATGTGCTCTTATATACACATTCTTGGAAGGTAATTCACCTTTAGCCAAGTAGGTAGATACATTTGCATTAGTTGCATGCATTTAGGTAAATTACATATTGTTCTGAGGGTTACCTGAAACTGAAGGTCGATCTCAGATGAGATATTCTGATGGGGTCAGAGATGCTGTGTCCGACTTGCTAGATCTGGTGATGCTGTTGATCCTTCATCACCGGAGGATGGTGGTATCTGCAAGAGACTCCGATGCTTAAGTTAGCACGTGCTTTAGGAAGGATTTTGTGTAGAATCAGAGTGTGAGTTATACCTGAGTCTCCAGTGTATTTATAGTAGTGTTTGACGACCTTCCTCTGAGATAAGTTTGTTATCTTATCTTATCTTTTGGCGGGTGAGGCCACCTTATCTTTTTTGGCTAGCCGCCTTTAGAGTTGGCTGTGTCCTTTTGTTTGGGCCTACTTGGGCCTCTATGGTGATTTGGCCGAACTCTTTAATGAGAGGTCAGTGGCGATCCAACTTGAAGAGGTCTGTCGCTCTTGTCCTCGGTCAGCCCGGATCGTATAGTTCGACCCAGGGTACGAACAGTGCCCCTACTCGAGTTTGATCTTTCGCTCGAGGTCGTATCTCTAGACTTTGACCCCTTGGAGGAAGTCGTGCTCGAGCATTTCGCCTTTGGTCGATCTCTTGTATAACTCCTGTTGGGATTACTTCTGCTTGAATGCAAAGCAGTTTCTTTCTTTCTTTTTTTAATTGTAGCGTGCGTTGCACTTTCTTGGGAATGTGCGAGGGCCTTAAAGGCTCACTTAATTTCCTTTTGCCGTTTCTTTTTTTCCCGTCTTGTGTTTCATTTTGAAATTAAAGAAGAGGTTTTACTCCCTCTTTCAGTTTCCTCCATCCTTTCTCTTCTTCGCATTTTGTTTGCTGGCTTTTCTGATTTTACGCCCTCAAGCCTCCTACCTTCTTTGCTCGAGAAGTACTCATTAGTACGCATTTGTCGTTGCTTCTGTCTGAGCTATTATCGCTCTTCTTCTCTGCAGGTTGGTATTTCTTTTTCCTTCTTACGCTTTGATAGTCGTTATTATGCATGCTTTTACTGTTGCATATTTGTAAAGTCTTGATTTTTATTGAGTTTGTCTTGAAAAGCTTGATCCTTTTTGCCAAAAGATTGCGCCTTTGTTTTTGATCGACGTTGTGATTTTTTCTACTGTTGTGTCAGGAATTAGGTGTCTGACCTTCCATATCTCTCTTCCTTTATCTTTTATCTGTTTCTGTTGGCCAAGCTTGGAGTGGCCAAGAAAAAGGCTTCTTGGGTCTCATTCCGAGCTACCCAGAGAAAAAAGGTGTTTTCTATGTATGATGAGTCTTTTCGGGATTTTAAGAACTAATACTTTAAAGTCTGAGTTGTTGAGGACGTCCACCCTTTCTTTCTAGATGAGAAAAGCGAGCCAACTTTTCCTTTGTGTTGGCAAAAAAATATAGTAGAAACTAAGTATTCTTGGGAGAGTTTGGATGAGGTTGAACAGGCCTTTGTGGGTGTCTTAGAGGAGCACTGGAGGGAACCTCCTCATTTGGACACCAAGAGATTTCTGGGAGATCCTTCCCTCCTTCATGCTGAAATTGGTAGCGTCCGACTTCTTTTCTGATACTTTTTCTTCTATTGTAGTTGAATTTTATCCCTTTCTGTTTGTAACTTGTTTTCCTGGCTTCTCTTTCAGAGATGGTGAAGTCTTCTGATTCCACGAAGGCCTTCCGTAAGGCCAAGAAGGCGTCGGCTGCGCAAAATTTGTCGGTGAAGACCTCGGGAGAAGGGTCTTCTCAAGTGCCTCCAAAAAAGCCGACGTCTGATACTGTCGGGCCGAGGAAGATCATCCCGACACCACAAGTTCGGGCGATTCTATCTCGCCCTGTTCAGCCGACCTCCGGTGCTACCTCTTCTCCTACTGCTGCTGGTCCTCCCCCAAAGAGGTAAAAAATTATTGGTACTTATGACCTGAGTAGCAAAGATTTTGATGGTGTGGGTTTTGCTACAGAGGTGATAGCTCCTCACGGCAGAATTCCATTGGACGACGTGTCCATCCTTCATCATCTGGATTTTATTACAAACAATAGTGTTTGAATGGCCAACATGGGTGCAGCCTTATCGCGGGTTATCAGGGAGTCTCCCATTCATGCCACTAGAGCTTTTATGAAAGATGCTAAGTCTGAATTCGATAGAATCAAGAGCTTGAAGGATGAGCTTGATGCTAAGGTAGCTAAGTTGGAGTTGGATTTAGAGAATGAGAAATCTCAAGCTACTACTACTGAGGCATCTGCTAATTTAGCTGAGGAGATGGCAAAGAAGTCCAAAGAGAGCTACACCCGCACATATACTGAGTTGTTGGAGACTAGGGAGAGACTTTAGTCCGTCCAAGCTGATTATGTCAAGCTCCAAGGTCATCTGGTGGATAGTGTGACCGATGCGTATGAAAACTTAAAAGCCCAGGTCCAGGTTCTTGCCCCTGAGCTTGATCTTACCCTATTCAGCTTGGACAATATGGTGGAGGATGGCAGAATTGTGCCTGCTCCTGACGATGAGGATGAAGGTCCTCCCCTTGTGCTGCGGGACAAAGTTACTGTAGCTTTGGCCTCCTCAGCTCCTTCTGGCAAGGTGTTGCTGATGAGCGGATAATTTATACGCTTTTTGGCATTGTTTTTACATAGTTTTTAGTATGTTTTAGTTACTTTCTATTATATTTTTATTATTTTTTACGTAAAAATCACATTTCTGGACTTTACTACGAGTTTGTGTGTTTTTCTAACTGAAGTTGAGGGACCTGAACAAAAATCTGATTCAGAGGCTGAGAAAGGACTGCAAATGCTGTTGGATTCTGACCTCCCTGCACTCAAACGCATTTTTCTAGAGCTACAAAAAATCCAATTGGCACGTTCTTAATTGGTTTGGAAAGCTAACATCTTGGGCTTTCCAAAAATGTATAATAGTCCATACTTTGCCCGAGATTTGATGGCCAAACTGGTGTTAAAAAGCCCACCAGAGACCCTTTTCTGGCGTAAAACGCCGGAACTGGCACTAGAACGGGAATTTAACGCCCAAACTGGCATCCAAGCTAGCGTTTAACTCAAAAAAAGCCTATGCATGTGCAAAGCTCAATGCTCAGCCCAAGTACACACCAAGTGGGCCTCGGAAGTGGATTTCTGCACTATCTGCACTTGGTTACTTATTTTCTGTAATCCTTAGTAACTAGTTTAGTATAAGTAGCACGTTTTACTATTGTATTTCATCCTTTTTTCAGAATTTTATGTGATTTTTCATATTTGGGGAGGCTGGCCATTCGGCCATGCCTAGACCTTTTTCTCTTATGTATTTTCCAACGGTGGAGTTTCTACACCTCATAGATTAAGGTGTGGAGCTCTACTGTTCTTCATGAATTAATGAAAGTACTATTGTTTCTCTTTCAATTCACGCGTACTTCTTCTCCAAGATATACTCTCGTACTTAATTCAGTTACGTCAGAATGAAGGGGTGACCCGTGACAATCGCCCACTATCTTCGTTACTCGCTTAGCTAAGTTCCGCGTGCCTGACAACCACAAGCGGTCTACATGATGTTCAACATAGTCATTGGACGACAGCCGGAGTATAGTCCCTTGGGTCTCTGATCTAGGGATTTGACTTGCCTCTCCTGACAACAGAGCATTCAAATCCGTGAGATTAGAACCTTTGTGGTATAGGCTAGAACCAATTGGCAGCATTCCTGAGATCCAAAAAGTCTAAACCTTGTCTGTGGTATTCTGAGTAGAATCTGGGACGGGATGACTGTGACGAGCTTCAAACTCACGAATGTTGGGCGCAGTGACAATGTGCAAAAGGATAGAGAGATCCTATTTCGACACAAGTGAGAACCGACAGAAGATTAGTCGTGCAGTAGTGTGCCTGGTATTTTTCATCCGAGACGAGAAATTCGACAGTTGATTAGCCGTACAGAAACGATAGCTGGACCATTTTCACTGAGAGGATGGATGGTAGCCATTGATAACGGTGATCCACCAACATACAGCTTGCCATGGAAGGGAGCACGCATGATTGGATGAAGACAATAGGAAAGCAGAGGTTCAGAAGCAACAAAGCATCTCCAAATGCTTATCTGAAATTTCCACTAATGAATTACATAAGTATCTTTCTTTTAATTTACGTTTTATTTATCTTTCAATTATCAAAACTCATAACCAATTGAATCCACCTGACTAAGATTTACAGGATGACCATAGCTTGCTTCAAGCCCGCAATCTCTGTGGGATCGACCCTTACTCGTGTAAGGTTTTATTACTTGGACGACCCAGTGCACTTGCTGGTTAGTTGTACTGGAGTTGTGAAAAGTGTGATCACAATTCCGTGTACCAGTCACCTTCCGAGCCTGATGTGGGGGTATTAAATGGGGTGGATGGAGTTATTAATGCCACCCCGATCTCAACCATACCTCCTCCTGCTCCGAAGGATGATGCTACTGGAGCGGCTTTGGATCCCTTATGATGTTATTTTCTTGTCTTATATATTCATATAGTCCGACCTGTGGACTTTGTTTGAACTTGTTGTTTTGTGGATAATTTTCTTGACAAAGCAACCTTTTTATTTTGAAAAACACTTAAACTCTTGGGCCGCCTTTTAGGTGACCTTTTGAGTCTTTTAATGTTTTATGTTTTGCTGATATGTTTGATCATACCTTTAAGGCTTTACCTTTGCAATCTTTTTGGATTTTATAGAGGGTTGGTACTTCCCTGTTGGTGCATGAAATTGCAATCACACCTTTTGCAATCCGCACAACTAACCAGCAAGTGCACTGGGTCGTCCAAGTAATACCTTACGTGAGTAAGGGTCGATCCCACGGAGATTATTGGTTTGAAGCAATCTATGTTTATTTTATTAATCTTAGTCACGATGTCAATAAGGTTATTTGAATTTAATTGTAGGAAGTAAAAGTGTTTGGGATAAGTAATTGTTACTTTATTAATGAAGAATATGTTGGGGTTTTGGAGATGCTTTGTCCTTTGAACTTCAACTCTTCCTTGAAATCCTTTTCCACACGCAAGGCTCCTTCCATGGCAAGCTGTATGTAGGGTGTCACCATTGTCAGTGGCTACCTCCCATCCTCTCAGTGAAAATGGTCCAGATGCTCTGTCACAGCACGGCTAATCAGCTGTTGGTTCTCGATCATGTTGGAATAGGATCCATTGATCCTTTTGCATTTGTCATCACACCCAGCAATCGCGAGTTTGAAGCTCATCACAGCCATTCAATCCTTGAATCCTACTCGGAATACCACAGACAAGGTTTAGACTTTCCGGATCCTCAAGAGTGACCGCCATCAATTCTAGCTTATACCACGAAGATTCTGATTAAGGAATCTAAGAGAAGCTCATTCAATCTGATGTAAAACAGAGGTGGTTGTCAGGCACACGTTCATGGATCTGAGGAAGGTGATGAGTGTCACGGATCATCAACTTCTTCATGTTTAAGCGCGAATGAACGTCTTAGATAGGAACAAGCGTGTTTGAATGGAAAACAAAAGTAATTGTATTAATTCATCGAGACGCTGCAGAGCTCCTCACCCCCAACAATAGAGTTTAGAGACTCATGCTGCCAAAAGGTACAAATTTCAGATCTAAAATGTCATCCGGTCCAAAGTTAATCTCTAAAAGTTGTTTAAATAGTAAACTAGTAGCCTAGGTTTACAGAAAATGAGTAAACTATGATAGATGATGCAGAAATCCACTTCTGGGGCCCACTTGGTGTGTGCTGGGGCTGAGACTTAAGCTTCTCACATGCCTGGGGCTGTTTTGGGTGTTCAACGCCAGGTTGTAACCTGTTTCTGGCGTTGAACTCCAGCTTGTAGCCTGTTTCTGGCGCTGGATGCCAGACAGCAGCATGATACTGGCGTTGAACGCCAGTTTATGTTGTTTATTTTTGCGCAAAATATGGACTATTATATATTTCTGGAAAGCCCTGGATGTCTACTTTCCAACGCCATTGAGAGCGCGCCAATTGGACTCCTGTAGCTCCAGAAAATCCATTTCGAGTGCAGGGAGGTCAGGATCCAACAGCATCAGCAGTCCTTTTTCAGCCTAACTCAGATTTTTGCTCAGTTCCCTCAATTTCAGCCAGAAAATTTTTGAAATCACAGAAAAACACACAAACTCATAGCAAAGTCCAAAAATATGATTTTTGCCTAAAAACTAATAATATTCTTCTAAAAACTAATTAAAACATACTAAAATCTACATGAAATTACCCCCAAAAAGCGTATAAAATATCCGCTCATCACAACACCAAACTTAAACTGTTGCTTGTCCTCAAGCAACTAGATGAATAAAAGAGGATAAAAAGAAATCAAAAAGAAATAATATCTCAGAGTTTTAAGTGAAGCTCAGATTCTAATTAGATGAGCGGGGCTAGTAGCTTTTTGCTTCCAAACAGTTTTGGCATCTCACTTTATCCTTTGAAATTCAGAATGATTGGCATCCATAGGAACTGAGAATTTAGATAGTATTATTGATTTTCCTAGTTAAGTATGTTGATTCTTGAACATAGCTACTTTTATGAGTCTTGGCCGTGGCCCTAAGCATTTTGTTTTCCAGTATTACCACCGGATACACAAATGCCACAGACACATGACTGGGTGAACCTTTTCAGATTGTGACTCAGGTTTGCTAGAGTCCCCAGTTAGAGGTGTCCAGAGCTCTTAAGCACACTCTTTTTGCTTTGGATCACGACTTTAACCACTCAGTCTCAAGTTTTTCACTTGGACCTGCATGCCACAAGCACATGGTTAGGGACAGCTTGTTTTAGCCGCTTAGGCCTGGAACTATTTCCTTGGCCCCTCCTATCCACTGATGCTCAAAGCCTTGGATCCTTTTCTTAATCCAATGATTCCTTGTAATTTTTTTTTCACTGCTTTTTCTTGCTTCAAGAATCAAATTCATGATTTTTCAGATCATCAATAATATTTTTCGTGTTCCTCATTCTTTTAGGAGCCAATATTCGTAAAATTCAGGATAAAATATGCACTGTTCAAGCATTCATTTAGAGAACAAAAAGTATTGCCACCACACATAATTAATTATAATTTTTATTAATAAGAACTTGGAAAATATAAATTACTTCTTTATTCTAAGAATCTACTATTTTATTCATGTCTGATGATGATGAGAAAAATAAATTATAACTTTAATTGGGAATAAAACCAGAATAGATATGCTAACTACTACTACTACTCTATATATCTCCTAAGGTAAATTTCTATAATAACACTATCACAGAGTTAAAGCTAAAATTAGAACTCAACAACCTGTGTTTTGAGAAGTAGATGTTCCTCTGATCTGTGGGGTGCTTGGTCCTTCAAGGATTAATTTCTGGCGCTTCAGCTCCCTTAAATCACGCCCTTGCTCTTCTTGTTCCTTAAGCAGTTTGCAAAGCATGCTACTTTGATTGTTCTGTTCTTCCTTTATTTGGTTCATAACTTCTTGCAATTTGGAAATAGATGCCTCAAGATGTTCCCAATATTCGAATTGAGGAAGTTCTGGGAGGACCTCCTGTGCTCTCCTCTTGATTAGATCATCCTGCAGCTGTTGTCTGTCCATTGATATTCTAGTGATTGGCCTCTCAACTGAGATATACTCTGTTATTCCCATCTTCACTCTGGCATCTCTGCAGAGCATAGAAATTAAGCTTGGATAGGCCAATCTGGCATCCTTGGAATTCCTATTTGCTATTTTGTATAGTTCACACGAGATCAGTTGATGGACTTCTACTTCTTTTCCCAACATGATGCAGTGAATCATCACTGCTCTTTTAATAGTAACTTCAGAACGGTTGCTGGTGGGCAATATAGAACGCCCAATGAAATCCAGCCAGCCTCTGGCTACTGGTTTGAGATCTTCTCTTTTGAGTTGGTTTGGGATGCCAATCGTGCTGGTGGTCCACCTGGCTTCAGGGATGCATATATCCTCTAGAATCTTGTCCAAGCCTTTATTTACCCTCATCATTCTCCTATTAAAGGAGTCTGGGTCATCTTTCAGTTAAGGAAGCTTAAAGATCTCCCTGATTTTGTCAGGATGGGTATGAATAATCTTTCCTCTGACTAAGGTCCGATGGTCATAGAGGGCAGCTCCAATTATTCTTTGCCTGTCTGTCTACCATAGATTAGCATAGAACTCCTGAACCATGTTCCTTCCCACTTTCGTTTCAGGATTAGCTAGGATTTCCCAGTTCCTGTTTCGAATTTGTTCTTGGATCTCCCGATATTCATCTTCTTTCAGATCGAACTTGACTTCCGGGATCACTGATCTTAGACTCATTATTTTGTAGTAATGGTCTGAATGTTCTTTAGTTAAGAACTTTCCTTGATTCCAAAGTGGCTTTGGAATATTCTCTTTCTTGCCTCTTGGGTTGGGTTGTTTTCCTTTAGGGGCCATGATCAAAAAGAGCATGTTTTTGTGATCACGGATAAGCACACCAAACTTAGAGGTTTGCTTGTCCTCAAGCAAAAAAAAAGATAGAAGAGGAATAGGAGGAGAGCAAGTGAGGAATGGTGGATGATGAGAGTGGCGCCGAAAGTGGATATAAAGGGAGGGGGTGGGTTTTCGAAAATAAGAAAGAGATATAAGATAAAAGATATGATTTATAAAAGATAAATATGACATGATTTATAAAAGATAAATATGACAAGAAAAGGATATAATTTAAAAAGATATGAATGATATTTAAAAATAAATTTGAAATTTACAATTTGAAAAAGATTTTAAAAGATACTTAAGTTTAAAAAGAGATTGGAAAAAGAGTTGGATTGGATTCAAAATCATCTGTCTTTATGGATTAAGATGCATGTAAAATCTTTGAAAAAGGGATTTTAGAAATTAGGGATTTTAGAAATTAGGATTAAAATTTTTGAAATTGAAGAATGATATTTGGAAACATGTTTATGCAAGAAATCATTAATTGAAGCATAAAAATTAGAAAATTTTTTGATGAAAAACGAATTTTACCTCCTCCCCACCATTCTGGCGTTAAACGCCTAACTGCTGCATGTTTTGGGCGTTTAATGCCCAATTGTTGCTTCTCCTGGGCGTTCAACGCCCAGCTGTTGCTTCTTTCTGGCGTTGAACGCCAGGAAGTCCTTTGTCACTGGGCGTTTTTCTGAACGCCCAGGACGCTATCAATCTGGCGTTAAACGCCCAGAAGGTGCTTCTTTCTGGCGTTCAACGCCCAGAAGATGCTCCTTTCTGGTGTTTAACACCCAGATGGCTACCCTTACTGGCGTTGAACGCCCAGTGGGTGCTTCTTTTGGGCATTCAACGCCCAAAACGTTTCTTACTGGCTTTTTCATGCCAGTGAGCTTCCAAATTTCCCTGTAACTCTGTGAATTCAATCAATTGCTATTTTACCTTTTTAAGATACTCTGTCATATACCTGTAAAAATCAATTAATTAGCAAAAACAAATAAAATTAAATTTTGTGAATGGCTGGGTTGCCTCCCAGCAAGCGCTTCTTTAATGTCGTTAGCTGGACTATTACTGAGCTTTTAATCAAGTCTCAGTTTTGAGCATTCTTGCTCAAAATTGCTTTCAAGATAATGTTTAACTCTCTGTCCATTAACAATGAACTTTTTGTTGGATTCATTATGCTGAAGCTCTACGTATCCATATGGTGATACACTTGTAATCACATACGGACCTCTCCACCGGGATTTTAATTTCCCGGGGAATAATTTGAGTCTAGAATTAAATAGCAGAACTTTCTACCTCGGCTCAAAGACTCTAGATGACAATTTCTTATCATGTCATCTTTTTACTTTCTCTTTGTAAATTTTTGCATTCTCGAAAGCATTGAGTCTAAATTCCTCTAGCTCATTTAACTGGAGCAATCGTTTTTCTCCAGCTAACTTGGCATCAATGTTTAGGAATCTGGTTGCCCAGTAGGCCTTGTGTTCCAGTTCTACTGGCAAGTGACACGCCTTTCCATACACAAGCTGGTATGGAGAGGTTCCTATAGGGGTCTTGAATGCTGTTCTGTATGCCCACAGAGCATCATCCAAGCTTCTTGCCCAATCCCTTCTACGGTTAATTACAGTCCGTTCCAGGATTCTTTTGAGTTTTCTGTTTGAGACTTCAGCTTGCCCATTAGTCTGTGGGTGATATGGAGTAGCTACCCTGTGGCTAACTCCATAACGAACCAAAGCAGAGTAAAGCTGTTTATTGCAGAAATGAGTGCCCCCATCACTGATTAATACTCTAGGGGTACCAAATCTGCTGAAGATGTGTTTCTGGAGGAATTTTAACACTGTTTTAGGGTCATTAGTGGGTGTTGCAATAGCCTCTACCCATTTGGATACATAATCCACTGCCACCAGAATGTAAGTGTTTGAGTATGATGGTGGGAATGGTCCCATGAAGTCAATACCCCATACATCAAACAACTCAATCTCCAAGATCCCTTGTTGAGGCATGGCATAACTGTGAGGCAGATTGCCAGATCTTTGGCAACTGTCACAATTAAGTACGAACACTCGGGAATCTTTATAGAGAGTAGGCCAGTAGAAGCCACATTGGAGGACTCTTGTGGCTGTTCGCTCACTTCCAAAATGTCCTCCATACTGGGATCCATGGCAGTGCCATAGGATCTTCTGCGCTTCTTCTTTAGGCACACATCTATGGATTACTCTGTCTGCACATCTCTTAAAGAGATACGGCTCATCCCAAAGATAATACTTTGCATCTTTGATCAGCTTCTTTGATTGTTGCCTACTGTATTCTTTGGGTATGAATCTAGCTGCCTTGTAGTTTGCAATGTCTGCAAACCATGGCACTTCCTGGATGGCAAATAGTTGCTCATCCGGAAAGTTTTCAGAGATCTCAGTAAGAGGGAGGGACGCCCCTTCTACTGGTTCTATTCGGGACAGGTGATCTGCTACCTGATTCTCTGTCCCTTTTTTGTCTCTTATTTCTATATCAAACTCTTGCAGAAGCAACACCCATCTTATAAGTCTGGGTTTTGAATCCTGCTTTGTGAGTAGATATTTAAGAGCAGCATGATCAGTGTACACAATCACTTTTGATCCTACTAAATAGGATATGAATTTGTCAATGGCGTAAACCACTGCAAGTAGCTATTTTTCTATGGTTGTGTAATTCTTCTGTGTGTCATTTAAAATACGACTGGCATAGTAAATGACGTGCAGACGCTTGTCATGTCTCTGTCCCAACACTGCACCAATGGCATGGTCACTGGCATCACACATTAATTCAAATGGCAATGTCCAGTTTGGTGCAGAGATGATTGGTGCTGTGACCAATTTAGCTTTTAGAGTCTCAAATGCCTGCAGACACTCTTTATCAAAGATATATGGCGTGTCAGCAGCTAGCAGATTACTTAGAGGTTTGGCGATTTTTGAAAAATCCTTTATAAACCTCCTATAGAATCCTGCATGCCCCATAAAGCTTCTGATTGCCTTAACATTGGCTGGTGGTGGTAATTTTTCAATTACCTCTACCTTAGCTTGATCCACCTCTATTCCTCTGTTCGAGATTTTGTGCCCAAGGACAATTCCTTCAGTCACCATAAAGTGACATTTCTCCCAGTTTAAAACTAGGTTGGTCTCTTGGCATCTCTTTAGAACAAGTGCTAGATGGTCAAGACAGGAGCTGAATGAGTCTCCAAATACTGAAAAGTCATCCATGAAGACTTCCAGAAATTTTTCCACCATATCAGAGAAAATTGAGAGCATGCACCTCTGAAAGGTTGCAGGTGCGTTGCACAGGCCAAATGGCATCCTTCTGTATGCAAATACTCCAGATGGGCATGTGAATGCCGTTTTTTCCTGATCTTGGGGATCTACTGCAATTTGATTATAACCTGAATATCCATCCAGGAAGCAGTAGTATTCATGACCTGCTAGTCTTTCTAGCATCTGGTCTATGAATGGTAAAGGAAAATGATCCTTTCTGGTGGCTGTATTGAGCCTTCTATAATCAATACACATACGCCACGCTGTAACTGTTCTTGTAGGAACCAGTTCATTTTTTTCATTATGAACCACTGTCATGCCTCCCTTCTTAGGGACGACTTGGACAGGGCTTACCCAGGGGCTGTCAGAAATAGGATAAATAATCCCAGCCTCTAGTAATTTAGTGACCTCCTTCTGCACCACTTCCTTCATGGCTGGATTCAGCCGCCTTTGTGGTTAGACCACTGGCTTGGCGTCACCCTCCAATAGGATCTTGTGCATGCATCTAGCTGGGCTAATGTCCCTAAGATCACTGATGGACCACCCAAGAGCTGTCTTGTGTGTCCTTAGCACTTGAATTAGTGCTTCCTCTTCCTGTGGCTCTAGGGTAGAGCTTATGATTACAGGAAAGGTATCACCTTCTCCCAGAAATGCATATTTCAGGGATGGTGGTAATGGTTTGAGCTCGGGTTTGGGAGGTTTCTCCTCTTCTTGAGAGATTTTCAGAGGTTCTATTATTCTCTCTGATTCCTCCAAATCAGGCTGAACATCTTTAAAGATGTCCTCTACTCTGATTCGAGACTCTCAGTCATATTGACCTCTCTTACCAGAGAGTCAATAATATCAACACTCATGCAGTCATTTGGGGTGTCTGGATGTTGCATGGCTTTGACAACATTCAACTTGAACTCCTCCTCATTGACTCTCAAGGTTACTTCCCTTTTTTGGACGTCAATGAGGGTTCGGCCAGTTGCTAGGAAAGGTCTTCCTAGAATGAGAGTTGCACTCTTGTGCTCCTCCATTTCCAGCACCACAAAGTCAGTAGGAAAGGCAAATGGCCCAACCTTGACAATCATGTCTTCAATCACGCCTGATGGGTATTTAATGGAGCCATCAGCAAGTTGAAGACATATCCGGGTTGGTTTGACTTCTTCAGTCAAACCAAGCTTTGTGATAATAGATGCAGGTATTAGGTTGATACTTGCCCCAAGATCACATAGAGCTTGCTTGGTACAATTACCCTCTAATGTGCATGGTATCATAAAGCTCCCGGGATCTTTAAGCTTCTCAGGTAAGTTTTTCAGAATGACTGCACTGCATTCTTCAGTGAGGTAAACTTTTTCAGTCTCCCTCCTATCCTTCTTATGACTTAAGATCTCTTTCATGAACTTAGCATAAGAGGGTATTTGCTCAAGTGCTTCTGCAAATGGAATCTTTATTTCAAGAGTCCTAAGATAGTCTGCAAAGCGGGCGAATTGCTTATCCTGTTCCGCTTGGCGGAGTTTTTCAGGATAAGGCATTTTGGCTTTATATTCCTCAACCTTAATTGCTGCAGGTTTATTACCTACAGAAGTGGGTTGGGAAGCCTTTTTAGAAGGGTTGTTATCAGCACTTGTACGTGACTGATCCCCCACTGGCGTTTGAATGCCAGGGGTGGGAGCTGGAGTGGCGTTAGACGCCAACTCCTTATCTGTTACTGGCGTCTGAACGCCAGAACTATGCTTCCCTTGGGCGTTCAACGCCAGCCTTATTCCTCTCTGGGCTCTGATTGTCCTCAGAGGGATTTTGAGTAGCCATTTGTTCATTTCTTGGCTTCCTGCTGCTTTGAAGTGAGGTATTTAATGCTTTCCCACTTCTTAATTGAACTGCTTGGCATTCTTCTGCTATTTGTTTTGACAGTTGCCTTTCTGTTTGCTTTAACTGTACTTCCATATTCCTGTAAGTCATTCTTGTTTCCTGTAGTATTTCCTTGAATTCGGATAGCTGCTTGGTTAGAAAGTCTAATTGCTGATTGAATTCATTAGCCTGATCCACAGGACTGAGTTCAGCAGTTACTGTTTTAGCTTCTTCTTTCATGGAAGGTTCACTGCTTAGGTACATATGCTGATTTCTGGCAACTGTATCAATAAGCTCTTGAGCTTCTTCAATTGTTTTTCTCATATGTATAGATCCACTAGCTGAGTGATCTAGAGAAATCTGAGCTTTTTCTGTAAGCCCATAGTAGAAGATGTCTAATTGCACCCATTCTGAAAACATCTCAGAGGGGCATTTTCTTAGCATCTCTCTGTATCTCTCCCAGGCATCATAAAGGGATTCATTATCTCCTTGTTTGAAGCCTTGGATGCTTAGCCTTAGCTGTGTCATCCGTTTTGGAGGAAAGTAGTGATTCAGGAATTTTTCTGACAGCTGTTTCCATGTCTTTATGCTGTTTTTAGGTTGGTTATTTAACCACCTCTTAGCTTGATCTTTTACAACAAATGGAAACAGTAATAATCTGTAGACATCCTGATCTACTTCCTTATCATGTACTGTGTCAGCAATTTGCAAAAATTGTGCCAGAAACTCTGTAGGTTCTTCGTGTGGAAGACCGGAATACTGGCAGCTTTGCTGCACCATGATAATGAGCTGAGGATTCAACTCAAAGCTACTAACTCCAATGGAGGATATACAGATACTACTCCCATATGAAGCAGTAGTGGGGTTAGCATATGACCCCAGAGTCCTCCTGGACTGCTCAATTCCACTTAGTTCCATGATGGAATAAAGGAGATGGTATGAATGTTGATATTATTTATTTTATAAAAATTTATTTTATAAAATAAAGTAAAAATAGAACAAGTAAAAACGAAATAAAATAAAAAAAATGAAAATATTTTTTTTTGAAGATTTTCGAAAAATTTGAGGAAAAGGAGAAAGTGGTTAGGATAAAATTTTTGAAAAAGGTAATAAAATATATATTAAAAAAATAAGGATTAAAAATTTTGAAATTGAAATCTGAATTTTTATATAAAAATTTCGAAAATGTAGTTTAAAATTAGTTAGAAAAGATATTTTTATATTTTTTTTTTGAATTTTGAATTTTATGATGAAAGAGAAAAACACACAAAAGACATGAGACTTAAAATTTTTAGATCTAATGCTCCTTATTTTCGAAAATTTTGGAGGGAAAACACCAAGGAACACCAAACTTAAAAATTTTAAGATCAAAACACAAGAAAGACTCAAGAACACCTTGAAGATTCACAAGAACACTAAGAACAAAAGAAAGAACACCAAACTTAAAATTTTTAGAAAACCAAGATAAATTTTCGAAAATTAAAGAAAGATCAACAAGAAAACACCAAACTTAAAGTTTGGCACAAGATTAAATCAAGAAAAATTATTTTTGAAGAAAAGATTTTAAAAAGAAGATACCCAATTGCCACGAACATAAGCCAACGCTCTAGCCAACTGAGTTAAAAATGTAACGTATTTTAAAGATGTATTATTTTTATAGATAAGAATAGATTTTTTTTTGAAAACTAATGTCTTGAAAAAGCACAAGAAAAACAAGAAAAGACACAGAACAAGAAAAATCACAGATCAAACAAGAAAAATTGACAAGAACAATTTGAAGATCAAGGAAAAACAAGAACATGCAATTCGAAAAATTAAGAGACAAGGAAAAGCATGCAATTGACACCAAACTTAGAACAAGACACTAAACTCACGAAAAAAATTAGAAATTGATAAAGAAAAATAATATTTTTGAAAAATTTTTGAAAAGGGACTAAAGGACTTAGAATTTAATGACTCTATAACAACAAAAATAATTTATTCCTAATCTAAGCAACAAAATAAACCTTTAGTTGTTCAAACTCGAATAATCCCCGGCAACGGCGCCAAAAACTTGGTGCACGAAATTGCAATCACACTTTTTGCAATCCGCACAACTAACCAGCAAGTGCACTGGGTCGTCCAAGTAATACCTTACGTGAGTAAGGGTCGATCCCACGGAGATTATTGGTTTGAAGCAATCTATGTTTATTTTATTAATCTTAGTCAGGATGTCAATAAGGTTATTTGAATTTAATTGTAAGAAGTAAAAGTGTTTGGGATGAATAATTGTTACTTTATTAATGAAGAATATGTTGGGGTTTTGGAGATGCTTTGTCCTTTGAAATTCAACTCTTCCTTGAAATCCTTTTCCACACGCAAGGCTCCTTCCATGGCAAGCTGTATGTAGGGTGTCACCATTGTCAGTGGCTACCTCCCATCCTCTCAGTGAAAATGGTCCAGATGCTCTGTCACAGCACGGCTAATCAGCTGTTGGTTCTCGATCATGTTGGAATAGGATCCATTGATCCTTTTGCGTTTGTCATCACGCCCAGCAATCGCGAGTTTGAAGCTCGTCACAGCCATTCAATCCTTAAATCCTACTCGGAATACCACAGACAAGGTTTAGACTTTCCGGATCCTCAAGAGTGACCGCCATCAATTCTAGCTTATACCACGAAGATTCTGATTAAGGAATCTAAGAGAAGCTCATTCAATCTGATGTAGAACGGAGGTGGTTGTCAGGCACACGTTCATGGATCTGAGGAAGGTGATGAGTGTCACGGATCATCAACTTCTTCATGTTTAAGCGCGAATGAACATCTTAGATAGGAACAAGCGTGTTTGAATGGAAAACAAAAGTAATTGTATTAATTCATCGAGACGCTGCAGAGCTCCTCACCCCCAACAATGGAGTTTAGAGACTCATGCTACCAAAAGGTACAAATTTCAGATCTAAAATGTCATCCGGTCCAAAGTTAATCTCTAAAAGTTGTTTAAATAGTAAACTAGTAGCCTAGGTTTACAGAAAATGAGTAAACTATGATAGATGATGCAGAAATCCACTTCTGGGGGCCACTTGGTGTGTGCTGGGGCTGAGACTTAAGCTTCTCACGTGCCTGGGGCTGTTTTGGGCGTTCAACGCCAGGATGTAACCTGTTTCTGGCGTTGAACTCCAGCTTGTAGCCTGTTTCTGGCGCTGGACGCCAGACAGCAGCATGATACTAGCATTGAACGCCAGTTTACGTCATCTATCTTCGTGCAAAGTATGGACTATTATATATTTCTGGAAAGCCCTTGATGTCTACTTTCCAACGCCGTTAAGAGCGCGCCAATTGGACTCCTGTAGCTCCAGAAAATCCATTTCGAGTGCAGGGAGGTTAGGATCCAACAACATCAGCAGTCCTTTTTCAGCCTAACTCAGATTTTTGCTCAGCTCCCTCAATTTCAGCCAGAAAATTCCTGAAATCACAGAAAAACATACAAACTCATAGTAAAGTCCAGAAATATGATTTTTGCCTAAAAACTAATAATATTATACTAAAAACTAATTAAAACATACTAAAATCTACATGAAATTACCCCCAAAAAGCGTATAAAATATCCGCTCATCACCTGTCCTACCTCTTTTGCAGTGTGTTCTCCACCCTTGCCTTTGGGATCTCGCCTTGTTTTGGGTTGGTACTTACTAATCTTTTGCTTTTGGCAAACATTATCCTCCGTGGCTTGGTGTCCGAGCTTTCAGTGATTCGTCCGACAACCTTTTAATGTTCTGTAGAACCTTTCTAGTTAGTTCGAACGACTTCTTTGTAGCCCTATTTTGAAGTTGTTCCTTTGTTGAATGGAGCTATTTCCCTTTTGGCCGAGAACTTTTGAGCCTTAAGTTGTTTTTAACCTTTTTGGCTCTTATTATTTTCTCGAGGTAGTGCTTGCTTTGTGGGATCGCTCCTTTAGTTGATGTTGAGGTGAGCTTTTTAGTCATTTTCCAACAACTTTTTAGGTAGTGTTCCAAGGGGAACCTTTTCTTTATAGTTTGTTTGGATGACCTTTTAGCTCTATTTCGCTTCGTGCGTTTGCTTTTTAAGTAGTGTCTTTTTCAAGACTTCATACCCTTCAGCAAAGCATTTCTGGCCTTTCTTTGGCCTTTGCAAGATATCTTTGTCCCTTTTTAGTGATTCTTTCACTGGTCCGACTTCTCTGTCGGGCCTTCTTAAGTTATTTTTAGTAATCCATTTTTAGTCAGACCTCGTCAGGTCGCTTTCTATGGATTAATCTGCTTCTATCGCTTTCACCTTGCCGACCTCTTGATAATCAGGTGATGAATTTGGTTTTTACCTTTCCGACCTCTCGGTAATCGGGCGATGAATTTGGTTTTCACCTTGACGACCTCTTGGTAATCGGACGATGAATTTTTGCATTTTATGAGCTTAGATTAATGCGTCTTGGTAGGAAACTTTTTAGGGAATTGATAACTTTTATTCAAATGATAATGAAATAAAAATATAAATAAAAATATGAACATACAAGTGCTTACCATTCTAGGTATTTTTTCAAGGTGGGATCCTTAGCTTGGTAGCTCCCTTCTATCTGTCAGGTAACTACTTATGAATCAATGAAGATGATAAGCCTTTGGACCCCTACCTCCCTAGCCAGCCTTAAACCAGCCAATAGTGCCTCAAATTCAGCCTGATTATTTGAGGCAGGGAATTCGAGCTTTAGTGATAGCTCGATTTGGATTCCCTGATCACTTTCGATAATTACACCTGCGCCACTCTCGGTTTTGTTTGAGGAGCCGTCTACGTAGAGATTCCATTTCGTAGGAGTTCCCAGGGTTTCAGTGTACTCGGCAATGAAGTCGGCCAGATACTGTGATTTGATGGCTGTCCGAGCTTCATATTGGAGATCAAATTCAGATAACTCAACTGCCCACTGTAGAATTCTTCTAACTAAATCTATTTTCTGCAGGATGCTTTTCACGGGCTGGTTGGTCCAAATTCTGATAGTGTGAGCTTGGAAGTATGGGAAGAGTCATCGAGAAGTGAGTATAAGGGCGTAGGCGAACTTCTTTATCTTTTGATAGTTTAGTTCGGCCCCTTGTAGAGCCTTGTTGATGAAATAGATGGGTTGTTGCCCACTTTCATCTTCTCTGACGAGTGCTGAGGCTATTACCTGACTTTCCACTGCGAGGTATAATACGAGTTCTTCATTTTTTCGTAGTTGGGTGAGAATGGGTGGTTTCCCCAAGAATTTTTTAAAATCTTGGAAAGCTTGTTCACACTCCGTTGTCCATTCAAACCTCTTTCCCTCCCTTAATGTTGCGTAAAAGGGGAGAGATCTTATGGCTAATCCGGCTAGAAATTTGGATAAGGCTGCTAGTCTTATGTTGAGCTGTTGTACCTCTTTGACGCAGGTTGGAATTTTCATGTGAAGTATAGCCTTGCACTTATCTAGGTTTGTTTTGATTCCTCTTTGCGGGGTTAAGTCGCATACCATGCTTTCTTATGGTGTCGAACACTTTAGCGAGGTCACATAACAACGATTCCTCACTTTGTGTTTTAACCAGCATGTCGTCTACATAGACCTCCATTAGCTTTCCGATGAGGTCAGCGAAGACTTTGTTCATCAGTCTTTGGTAAGTAGCCCCCTGCGTTCTTGAGTCCGAAGGGCATGACTATATAGCAATAGTTTGCCTTTGCGGTTAGGAACGAGGTCTTCTCTTGGTCGGGTGGGTATATTGGGGTTTGGTTGTATCCCGAATAAGCATCCATGAAGGAGAGGTACTTGTATTCGGAAGAGGCGTTGGTGGACGAAATTGTGATCACATCAATGTAGTATTTTTTGTTGTTGTATGGAATCATTATTATGGCATTTATGTGTGGACACAACTCCGTTCAACTAACCAGCAAGTGTACTGGGTCGTCCAAGTAATACCTTACGTGAGTAAGGGTCGATCCCACAGAGATTGTTGGTATGAAGCAAGCTATGGTCACCTTGTAAATCTCAGTTAGGCAGATTAAATAGTTTTGGGTTTTGAAAATTAATAATAAAAAGAAAATAAAAGGGATAGAAATACTTATGTAAATTAATAGTGGAAATTTCAGATAAGTGTATGGAGATGCTGTGCTCCTCTTGAATCTCTACTTTCCTATTACAGTCATCCAATCCTTCCTACTCCTTTCCATGGCAAGCTGTATGCAGGGCATCACCGTTGTCAATGGCTACATCCCATCCTCTCAGTGAAAACGTTCCTATGCTCTGTCACAGCACGGCTAATCATCTGTCGGTTCTCAATCAGGTTGGAATAGAATCCCTTGATTCTTTTGCGCTTGTCATCACGCCCAGCCTTCAGGAGTTTGAAGCTCGTCAAAGTCATTCAATCCCAGAATCCTACTCGGAATACCATAGACAAGGTTTAGACTTTCCGGATCCTCATGAATGCCGCCATCTATCTAGCTTATACCACGAAGATTCTGTTGGGGAATCTAAGAGATATGCGCCCGGCCTAGAGTAGAACGGAAGTGGTTGTCAGTCACGCGCGTTCATAGGTGAGAATGATGATGAGTGTCACAGATCATCACATTCATCAAAGTTAAGTGTAACGTATATCTTGGAATAAGAATAGAAGAGAATTGAATAGAAAGTAATAATAATTGTATTGAAACTTGAGGTACAGCAGAACTCCACACCCTTAATCTATGGTGTGCAGAAACTCCACTGTTGAAAATACATAAGTGAAAGGTTCAGGCATGGCCGAATGGCCAGCCCCCATGGTCTAAGGACTAGGCGTCCAGAGATTATCAAATACACTAGTAAAAAGTCTTATTTATACTAAACTAGCTACTAGGGTTTACATGAGTAAGTAATTGATGCATAAATCCACTTCCGGGGCCCACTTGGTGTATGTTTGGGCTGAGCTTGAACTATCCACGAGCTGAGGCGTTTATTGGAGTTGAACTCCAAGTTATAACGTGTTTTGGGCGTTCAACTCCGGATCATGACGTGTTTCTGGCGTTTAACTCCAGACAGCAGCATGTACTTGGCGTTCAACGCCAAGTTAGGTCGTCAATTTCCGAATAAAGTATGGACTATTATATATTTTTCGAAAGCTCTGGATGTCTACTTTCTAACGCCGTTGAGAGCGCGCCAATTGGAGTTCTGTAGCTCCAGAAAATCCATTTCGAGTGCAGGGAGGTCAGGTTCCAACAGCATCAGCAGTCCTTTTGTCAGCCTTTTTCAGAGTTTTGCTCAAGTCCCTCAATTTCAGCCAGAAATTACCTGAAATCACAGAAAAACACACAAACTCATAGTAAAGTCCAGAAATGTGAATTTAACATAAAAACTAATGAAAACATCCCTAAAAGTAGCTTGAACTTACTAAAAACTACCTAAAAACAATGCCAAAAAGCGTATAAATTATCCGCTCATCAGGCGTCCACTAGAGTGTCTATATTCGGGAGTGGGTAAGGATCTTTTGGGCAGGCCTTATTGAGGACGGTGTAGTCGGTACACATTCTCCACTTGCCATTTGACTTCTTCACCAAGACAACGTTGGCTAGCCATAATGGGTACTTGACCTCCCTTATGAACCCTGCCTCCAGTAAGGCTTGTACCTGCTCTTCCACAGCTTGGGACCTTTCTGGGCCAAGCTTCCTACGCTTCTGTTGCACTGGCCGAGATCCGGAATATACCGCCAACTTGTGGCACATTAACTTGGGATCTATGCTGGGCATGTCCACGGCCTACCACGCAAAGATGTCAGCATTATTCTTTAGGAATTGTATCAATGTCTCCTTCAAGTCTCCCCTCAAGGTTGCCCTATATTTGTTGTTTTTCCTGAGTATCCCCGATTTGGACTTTTTCGGTCTCACCTTCAGGTTGTGGACGAAGTTCTTCGCGAACTCGAACTCTCCCGAGTTCAATGGTGTTAATTTCCTCTCCTTTAGGGTTGCCTTTAAGATTTAGACTTTCGTTGTAACAGTGATGAATCCATAATTGATGATGATTTTTGGCTAGAATTGAATGGATTTCATCACATAAACTTGCACTTATTCCCTTGAATAGCATGCTTTTGATCTTTCCTTCCAAATTGTGCTTGATTGTGAAAACATGCTCTTTTATGCTCTATTTTATCTTTTTTTATTCCATTTGCCTTCCATTTGATGCTTTGATGTTGTTTGTGAGTGATTTTAGGTGTATAAGGTAGGAATGTGTAGGAGAAAATGGAAGGAGAGCATGCAAAGTGGAGGAAACATGAAGAATCAAAAGAGAAGAGTTCTGAGATGTGTGCGTGCACACAGCCCCCTGTGTGTCTGCACAAGAACCCAATCAGAGCGTGTGGACCAATCAGAGTGCGTCGTGCGTCCAGCCAAGCATCGCCTAGTGTGCATATGCACAGCCTCTCGTGCGTGCACACAGAAAGAAAAATTTGCAAAGTGTGCGGACGCACACGCCTGTGCGTCCGCACAGGTGTTCGCACATGACTTCATTAAAAAGGCACGTGACTCGCGATTTGAGGGTTTTGAAGGCCCATTTCTGAAGTCTCTTAGCTCATATTGGATAAAGAATGAAGGGAAGAGAATAGCATATCATTCGGGTAGTTTTAGGAGGAGTAGTAGGAAGTTTTAGTTTAGTTTTTCTCTAAGTTTTCTTCAACCTCTACTAGGGTTTTCATTAGGGTTTTACATTCAAGTGCCATTTTCTATTTTTGATCTTGGATTTTGCTAAGTCTCATTGTAAGTATTCTCTTGTTATTACTCTTTCTAGTTACTTGGTTCTTACATTTTCTTTTAATGCGAGTTATAGTTTCATTTTACTTCTCTCTTGCAATTTAAATTTCTTGTTGATGAATGTGATGTTTGATGTTCATTTCATGCTTTCTTACGTTATTCTTGTTGCTTGAGATCAATTGTTGCTTTTAATTTCAAGTATTTTCTCATTTTCACCATGTTTAAGCTTTTTGCCCATCAAGTGTTTGACAAAATGTCAAACATGATTTTAGGCTAAGTTTTTACCTCTTGGCTTAGGTAAAGTGAGCAATTAGGTTCCTAGAGTTGGAATATCCAACATTTAGTGTCAATTCTTGAATTGTTAATTTCTCTTGTTCCCACTAACGCTAAGTTGTTGCTAAGGTAATTAGCAAGCAATTTAGAATTTGTGGGTTAAGGACACTTATGCTCATTTAACTTATCTTTCGATGTGAGGGTTGATCAAGTGAGACTAATCCATTATAATTGTCATAGTTGTGGTTCCAATAAGGAAATGATCCATAGCTCACTCCAAGCCAAGACCCCTTTTTATGCTTTCAATCTTTCATATTTTGTTATGTTAATCTCTTTCATACTTTACTTATTTATATCACACACTCAGTTCTTTAATTGCTTCATTAGTTCAATCATTACAATTTTGCATGTTCTTTTATTGCTTTATATGTTCATCTCTTCATTGAAAACCCCTTGATCACTACAACCAAAATTTGCACACTCATTGCCATTGAGTGATTCTTAGGGAGGACGACCTGGGAATTAAACACTCTCGGTTTATATTTGGTTTGAATTGTGATAACATTTGATCAATGGTCAATTTGTCGGGTTAGGACTATACTTACAACACCGATTTCGTTTTGATAATCAAATTCCTAACATATGCAAATCGGCCGCTCGTCAAATTTGGCGCTGTTGCCGGGGATATTCACTTTGAGTGCAATGAGTGCCATGATTTTGGTTGTGTAAATATGTGAATAGTGTGAATACTTGGTTTTTGGTTTGCTACTTGGCACTAGTTATAGATACTATTTTCCTCTTTAGTAATTTTAGTAGTTATAAGTTGTTAAGTTAGCTTATGTTTACTTGCCTGCTTGTGTTTTGCTTTTCATAATTGCATGCTTTTGTTGCCTCCTCAGTTGAATGACACGGTCGCTTCCAGACCCGAGCTTGGCCACTTTTAATCCGAAAATTGAAAGAACTTTAACTCGTATAAGGCAAGCTCGGCGCCGGCTAGCTTTTGTGAATAGTGAATCGGGTTTCCTCGAGGATCACTCCCATTCACTATCACCAACCGTCCATGACTCTCGTTCTCGGATCAATGAGGAGACTCTATATTCATCTGTTGGGAGTACTGAATTGTCTTTGAGTGACTCAGGTGACGCTGTCATAGCGGTGATGATTGGATTTTTGATGGTTTAGAATTTCACTAATGAATTCTCATTGTAAAGTATAGTCTCTAAACCAACAATAATCCTTTCATACAAAATTTTGCTTGTCACAAGTAACAAACCCCTAAAATCTATAAACCGAAGTATTGAACCTCGGGTCGTTCTCCCTAGGAATTACAATAAAGTGTCTTGTTATTGGTTATGAGTTATTTTGGGGTTTTTGAGATTTTATACAAGAAATATAAATTGCAAAAGAAATAAACTAACAACTAACAAAACTCTTGGCAAGGTATGAGAACTAGAAGTCCTATCCTAGTTATCCTCCTCCATTGTGACCACAAATTGTTCATTGCTCCCACTTAGTTAACCTCTAACCATGGAGGAAAGTCAAGTGGATGAATCAATGTGATTCCTCAAGTCCTAATCAACTCCTAAAGGAAAGACTAGCTTTAGAGGCATTCAAATTAATTAGCAACTTCTAATTATCAATCAACAAAAGAATTATATAACTCAAGAGTCACTAATTACTCAACCAAAGCCAAGAGGAACAAAATCTACACTAAAACTAAAAGAAGCATTTTATCAAACACATAAGAGGCATAAAAAGGAAAGTATATGAAATCTACAACAAGAATGAAATCTAACAACAATTATTGCAATGAATTAACAACAACAATTAAAAGAAATACAACTATTATGAATTACCTCTAATTGAATTGAAAGAAAGTAGAAGGAACAAAAGTAGATCTACATCAAAGTATGAGAACAACATAAAGAAAATTACAACAAAAGAATAGAAGAAGAATAATGTAACAACAAGGAATTGAAAGGTAGAAGTAGAAGAAGATGAACTAAAACCTAGATCTAAGAACCAAACATAATCCTAATCCTAATCCTAGAGAGAAGTGAGAGCTTCTCTCTCTAAAACTAACTCTAAACTAATCCTAATGTGTAAAAATGATCAAAAGTCTAGTCTCCCCATTTGCTCTTCAATCCTTGGCTTTAAATAGCAGTTCAGGCACCAAAGTTGGTTGGGATTGGGCCCCACAAATCTTGAGAATTCGTTGGGTGCGAATTCACTTAAAAATCAAGTATAAGCATCGACGCGTACGTGCACAGCACGCATACGCTTCCATGGGCCATTTCGCAGAGTGCGCGTAAGCACCTGGTGCGTGCGCGCGTCCATGGGCGAGTTTAACTCTTTGGCTTTTCATGATCTTCTCCACTTTGTATGCTTTCCTCTCACTCCTTTGATTCTTGCCTAGCCCTTTCAACCTGAAATCACTAACAAACACATCAAGGCATCTAGTAGAATCAAAGAGAGATTAAAATCATCAAGTTAAAGGCCTAAAAAGCATGTTTTCACATTTAAGAACAAATAAGGAGACAATCACAAAATCATGCTAATTCATTAAATAAATGTGGGTAAAAGGTATTAAAATCTCCTAAATCAATACAAGATAAACCCTACAAATGGGGTTATCAGGCGGACCCTCCACGAAGGATTACTTTGAAAGAAGCTGGAGCACCTGATTTTAACCTACAACCACTTCAGATTTTGTATCCGGCCTTAGACCCAAATTTTGAGCTTAAGTCTGGCACAATCAACTTGCTTCCCAAGTACAATGGGCTACCTGGGGAAGATCCGCTGAAGCACCTTAAGGATTTTCAAGTTGCATGTGCAACCGCAAGGAGACATAGGGCGGATCGCGGATGAATCTGCAGTGTTGGTCTTTGCTTTCCATTTCTCTTTGGAGGAGAAAGCAAAGGAATGGTTTTATACTCAGCCGAGTGAAATTTGATCCAACTAGGACTTGTTGCGTAAGGAGTTCTTGGAAAAGTTCTACCCTACTCATAAAACAGACAAGTTACGAAGAGAGATCTCTTGTATTGTGCAACAAGATGGGGAGACCTTGTATGAATACTGGGAAAGATTCAAGAAGTTATTAGAAGCTTGCCCTCACCACCGGATTGGTGAGCCGTTTTTTATCAGTTATTTCTATACAGGGATGCATCCCCAAGATAAGCTTTTCCTAGACGCTGCAAGTGGAGGATCATTGATCACAAGTAATACTGTTGTGGAAGCCTGGAAAGTTATGTCAGAATTCACAAACTCGGCTGAACACTCAAGAGTGAGGGATCCACAACCTCTAGCTTTAAGCAAAATTCCTCCCGATGGTGCCAATGCGACTGAGACCCCTGAGAAGATTGCAGTTTTGTTGAGACAAATCACCCAGGGGAAACAAATGACTCAGGCCTTGATGATCACTTCCATGCAAGAGCAAAGCGAGTTTCATAAGAAACAAGATGCATACATGGCTACAATAGCCAAAGCCCTTACCCGTTTGACTCTCCCTCCTCAAACCGCACAAAGCACCCAACAAGCTTTAACCTCAAGTAGTTTACCCTCTCAACCTCAACCCAACCCTAAGGGGAGCATAAATGCCATTACTCTCCGAAGTGGTACTAAGTTGGACAAGAATGTTGCTATACCCACAAAGGCGAGTGAGAAGACCAACAATGATAAGGTAGGAGAAGAGGTAGAGATGACAAAGGGTGAAGATGAAAATATTGACAAAAGTGAGGAGGAGCCACCAAAAGTCAAGGAGCCAAAGAGAAAGACCTTTCTTGAAGAGCCTTCACCCATTCCATTCCCAACTTTGGCCAAGAAGGCAAAGAAGCAAGAAGATCTTGACCCCACTTTGGTGGAAATTTTTAAGAAATTCGAATTTACCGTCCCTCTCTTTCAAGCCATTCAACAAGTGCCGAAGTATGCCAAGTTCCTTAAAGATGTGTGCACTCACAAAGACAAGCTTGGCAATCTTAGTGAAAAGCAGGTAGATGATTCTATCTCTTCTTTGCTTCCTGAAAAATATAATAATCTCGGCCCATGTTTGGTGACTTGTTTGATTAGTGGGATTAAGTTCATGGATTGTATGTGTGATTTGGGAGCATGTGTGAGCATCATGCCATTGCCCGTATACCAAAGATTGAACTTACCACCCCTCAAGAGATCCGGGATAAGGTTTGTCTTGGCTGACAAGAGTATTGTGTTTGTGGTTGGAATTGCAGAGAACATCATAATCAACATTCAAGGGTTGCTTTTTCCGGTTGACTTCCACATCTTGGAGACTCCACTTATTGATTCGACTAACCCATCATCAATACTCCTTGGAAGACCATTCTTGAGGACGGCCCGTTTCAAGCTAGATGCACACTCAGGAGTCTATTCTTTTGAGTCGGATGGTAAGTTAGTCAAGTTCACCCTGGAGGAGTCCAACAAACCCATTCTTAAGGCCAATTCCATTTTTGGGTGTGACATAGTTGAAGACAAAGTGGTTGAGGATATCAAGGAACAAGGAAAAGAGGAGGTTGCCAAGAAGTCAAATTCAAAGGATCATGCTCAAACCAAGAATGCCAAGGAGTTGGAGATTTTCCTCCTTGGCGAAGTTCCTAAGTGACCAATGAAGCCTTGCAAGTCCAACTTAGGACTCTAAACCAAAGTGTTTGGTGGGAGACACCCCACCATGGTGACATTTTTCTAACTCTATCTCTTGTTTATAGCTTTTTGAATTACTTATTTTTTTGTGATATAGTGAGTAGCGTAGGTTGGGTTTAATAACTTTGAGTTAAAGAGGTTAGAATTCCTTGTGGACTATGATTGTATGCTTGTTTGAATGATTTGGGGTTGGTATGTTAATTTGCCAATGTTGGGAACCTTAGTTTTATGGAGAAAAGAATTTTCTAAAACAGGGCATTTGTGCGTCCGCACCACCCTGTGCGTGCGCACAAAGCTGTGTTTTTCGCCATCTGTGCGGGCGCACAAGCCTGTGCGTCCGCACTCGCTTTGACAAGCCCTCTGGTGGCAGTGCCAGCATAGCCTGTGCGTGCACACTGCCCCTTTTCTCTGCTCTGTGCATGCGCACAGCTGTGTGCGCACGCACACATTCCTTTTCTTGTCTTGTTTGTGCAGCCGTACAGACGTGTGCGTCCGCACACCGCTTGTAAGCCCCTCTGGTGGGAGCGGGGAATGGCTTGTGCGAGCACACACCTTCCCCTTTCTTATCGTCTGTGCATGTGCACGGACTTGTGTGCACGCGCACATATGCTTTTGTCCACAAGTTTAAAAAAAAGAGAGTTCTTCTGTGCATTCGCACCTTTTGGTGCACTCGCACGCCCTTTTGCAACCTCTCTGGCTGCAGGTCGCGAACTGGGCGTTAATAGGATGAGCTACCCTATTGAGGGGTAGCATTCTTTTCTTTTTCCCTTCTTCTTCTTGCTCTCTCTCCCCCTCTCTTCCGCCCAGTCTCGCCGGTCAGTTGCCGCCGGCCGCCGCCACCGTTAGCCGTCGGCCACCACCACCATATCTCTACTTTTCTTTTATTTCTCTTCTCTCTTCTTTCCTTCTTTTCTTTTCTTCTTTTCTCTCTATTCACCATCGGTGAATTTTCTCTTCCGGTCAAGCCAACGGCCGTGATTTCGCAGTGGCTATAACAAGTGCCATTGCTCCCGCCTAGTTCTTGTTCTGCTCAACCTTCATATCAAAGGTTCTTGGTTTTACTTTCCTTCTTTTTTTTCTTTTCTTTCTTTCTTCCTATTTTTGTTAATATTGTTGCATTTTCTTTCATTTCTTTTATGTTGTTTGAATTAAATTTGTTGCTTTCCCCTTATTGTTTGCTTGTATTGCAAAGTATTATTTCTTGATTATTGGGTTGCTTGCTATCAATTTTGAGCTTAATTGTGATGGGTTTGCACATTGCATACCGTATGTTCAATAAAATGCCTCAATTAACATCTTGTTTGATTCATATGACTTGGCCATCATATGTCTTTAATTAATCTTTTGTTAGGCATCATACGTCTTTTTTGTGCATTTTGATGTTGATGAATTTGTGTCACTAATGCATTTCCATGCTCACATGCTTTGAGTTCAACCACCCATGTTTGCCAAGAAATTGTGTATTTTGTCAATGGGTGAGCATAAGTAGCAATTGCATTGTGTTGATAGAATCTAAGTTAAGTGTTCATCTTGGAATCTAAATTGAGTAATCCTTTTACAAATGTTCAACTTTTAATGATTTCTTGATCAAGCATCTTTTGGCCTCAAACTAAAGAACATTGTATATGTGATTACCATTTGTCGATGATGAACAATTGACTTTTCTCTTTTGGTGCTTGCTTAGAGTTGCTTGCATGTCTATGTTTCACTTTCTTGCAACATGAGTACTTAGTTGTGAAGCTTTGAGCCTTTAATTGAATGGAGAGTGTGATCGCCATTGTATGCGGCCGGTGTGTATGTTCTAACCGTGCGCACCATTGGAATATATACACCGTCATTCTTATGAATCACACTATCTTCAAGCTTCCAATTAAGAATTTAGTTTTCTTGATTTTATTAAGTGTTTCCTCCTTGTTCTAAATTTTGCTGTTGTCATTGTAACCTGAATTTTCTTCTGCTTTCTTGTAGGATGCAGAAAAAGGGTAAGAAACCGGTCGCTTTACCGGTTGTGGAACCTTCAACCCACGCATCACTACCATGTTTCATGGATCAACCGAGTCACCAACCAGATATCTTGATCAACCGAAGAGCACAGTTCCAATACGACAGCTTTAAGAAAAGGTCAATCCATTGGAAACGGACACTCAAGGACCCGATCAAGTACAAAGCGGTTATCCATGAGCAGATTACCTTACTTTATTGAGACTTTTTAGAGCAAGACCCAATCGAAGTCAGTGAAACCATGGTGCTGGAATTCTATGCCAATTACCAAAGATGGGAAGCAGAGTCGGTATTCCTCCGGGAAAAGAGGTTGGATACTTCCAACCAGGCTCTTGAAGCTATTCTGAAGATCTCCCACATTCCCCCCGAAGAGGATGACTCTCCTTGGATTAAGGCGAAGGTGTCCAAGGGGAGGATGTCTTTGACTCCCATACTTCAAAGAATTGGCCGTCCTGGTGCTTCATGGGAGTTTAGCAAAAGGAGAAATTATGTTCCTGCGACTATAGCTTATTCAAGCTCGTATATGGCATCAAACTGTAGCGGACTATATCATTCCCAGCACTCATGTTACCCATGTGAGATTCAAGACTGCGTTGCTACTTTGGGCTATTGACGAACGGATTTTTGCATGGTCTAGAGTTCCCAAATAAATTCTCGTTGAAAGTATAGTTTCTAAATCAACAAGAATCCTTTCGTACAAAAGATTGTTTGTCACAAGTAACAAACCCCTAATAAAATTGATAACCGAAAAATTTAAACCTCGGGTCGTCTCTCAAGAAATTGCAGGGAAGTATGCTTATAATTGGTTATGGAAAAGTGTGTTTTGGGGTTTTTTTAAGATAAAAAGCAAGAATAGTAAATGGAAATGAAAATCAAATGACTAGAAAAGCTCTTGGCAAGGTATGAGAACTGGAAATCCTATCCTAGTTATCCTTATCAATTGTGATGAGAATTGTTCATTGCTCCCACTTAGTTAACCCTCAACGAATGAAGGAAAGTCAAGTGGACTAATCAATTTGATTCCTCAAGTCCTAGTCAACCCCAAAGGAAAGACTAGCTTTAGTGGAATCCAAATCAATCAGCAACTTTCAATTATCAATCAATAAAGGAGTTTGATAACTTAAGTGTCACTAATTACTCAACCAAGCCAAGAACATAGAAGCCTACTCTAACATCCTTCTAAGCATTTTGTTAAGTATTTGGAGGGTATAACATAAAAATATAGAAAACTAGCTAGGAATATTAAATCCAAATAACCAATTGCAAACATCAATCAATAACAAATAGTAGAATAAGCAATAAATCTAAAATACCTCAAATTGTATTAAATAGAAAATGAATCTAACATGAGAATTCATAAGCTAAAGTAATTAACAAGGGAAATCAATAAACTAGAATATCAAGGCAAAAAAAGTAGAAGAGAAATCCTAAATCCTAAAACCTAATAGAGAAGAGAGAGCCTCTCTCTCTCTCCAAAAACTACATCTAAAACCTAAATTGTGTGAATGAGAAGTGAATGAATGATGAATGGATTCCCCCACTCTGCAGCCTCTAATCTATGTTTTCTGGGCTAAGAACTGGGTCAAAAACAGCCCAGAAATTGCTGGGGGCAATTTCTGATACGTACAACACGTGGCTCATGCGCGCGTACGCGTCGCGTGTCTGCGCACTATCCATGTGTACGCGTGCTTTGCACATGCGCGCCCTTAAACTCCAAGCCAACTATGGGAAATTATATATCGTTGCGAAGCCCCAGAAGTTAGCTTTTTAACACAACTAAGACCGCCTCATTTGGACCTCTATAGCTCAAGTTATGATCGATTGAGTGCGAAGAGGTCAGGGCTGACAACTTTGTAGTTCCTTTAGCTTCTTGTATTCCTTCCACTTTTGCATGCTTCCTTTCCATCCTCTACACCATTCCTACCTTGTAATCTCTGAAAACACTTAACACACATATCAAGGCATCGAATGGTAATGAGAGGGGATTAAAATTAGCTAAATTAAGACCAAAGAAACATGTTTTCAATCATAGCACAAAATCAGGAAGGAAAATGTAAAACATGCGAATTCAATGAATAAGTGTGAGATTAGTGGATAAAATCCACTCAATTAAGCACAAGATGTTCCATGAAATAGTGGTGCATCAAATCTCCCCACACTTAAACATTAGCATGTCCTCATGCTAAGCCCAAGTGAAACTATAAGAGTGAAGAGGAATGGTAGGATGTATGAAATGCAACCTATTTAAAGTAACTAAATCTTTCAAGAACAAATATGAACTGGATTTCACTAATTCAAATCATAAAATGAAGTACAAATAGACTTGCAGAAGAAAATAGCTCATGAAAGCCGGGAACAAAGAATCGAGCATCGAACCCTCACTCGAAGTGTATACACTCTAATCACTCAAGTGTTTAAGGGTCGAGTCTCTCGGTTTTCTACTAATCTCTCTTTCTAAGACTTGCTCTTCTTCTACCAATCAACATAAATTTAATGCACAAATACACATATCAAGAGGTCTTTTCAAGGATTGTAATGGGGTTAGGGTCAAGGTAGGAATGTATTTGGTTAAGTGGACTGAAATTCAAATCCTTGATTAACCTAAACTTACCACCTAACCTAAGACAATCTATGTAATTACAATGC